>NC_133326.1:732733964-733023964 GCF_042186555.1 Aquarana catesbeiana | reverse complement strand
GCCTGTCCCAAGCAGTGGAACACTGAGAGCCTCAGAGGAGGATGAGAGTCCGCTCGCCAGACAAAGGCGTTCAGGTGAGGAGGCAGTGCCATCCACCAGCACCGCATTGCCATCCACCAGCACCGCAGTGCCATCCACCAGCACTGCAGTACCTCTGCAAAGGCCACTTACCAGTGGGGTGTCACCTCAGTCCCAAAGGGTTAGGTCCCATGCCAATCCTTCCCTATTCCCTTCAGAACCCCTTGTGGCTTCCTCCTAATTCAGGAGAAGCTATCATTCCCCCTTTCACTGCCCAGCCAGGAGGCACAGAAAATTTTTCCCCGATTGATTTTTTCCATTTAATTTTTACTGAGGACATGCTAGCATCAATTGTGGCCCAGTGTTACCTGTATGCACAACAATTCATAGCATGTAACCCAATGTCCTATTATGCCCATCCCTAAGTGGAGAGCCCTAACAGTGGAGGAGTTTAAAAAATTTTTGGGCCTCACATTCTGTATGGGACTTACCAAAAAAAATGTATTACGTTCATATTGGTCAACCCTCCCCATCCACCACATGCCCATCTTTTCCTGAGTAAAGCCCAGAACCAGATATCTCATGATTATAAGATTCCTACACTACAATGATAATACCTAGTGCCCTCCCCGAAATGACCCAAATTTTGACAAGCTTTATAAAATTCAGCCACTACTAATTTTTTTTTTTGAAATCTTGCCCCAGTTGTTTACCCCAGACCAACACATATGCATAGATGAGTTCCTTGTCAAATTTTCTGGCAGGCTGGGCATAAAACAATTTATTCCC
Organism: Aquarana catesbeiana; assembly: GCF_042186555.1. NCBI lineage: Eukaryota > Metazoa > Chordata > Amphibia > Anura > Ranidae > Aquarana > Aquarana catesbeiana. The sequence continues at coordinate 733,023,157 of NC_133326.1, read as the reverse complement.
ACCAAAAGGGCCCGCTATGGGGTGAAGATGTATAAATTGTGTGACCGAGCCACAGAATATACATATGCCTTCATGGTATACGAAGGGAAGGACACTCAGCTACTACCCCCTAATTGCCCAGACTACATTGGATCAAGTGGGAAAGTCATTTGGGAACTCATAAACCCATTCCTGGAGAAAGGCTACCATTTGTATGTGGGCAACTTTTATACTAATTTGCCCCTGTTCCACAACCTTCACAGAAAGAACACTCCAGCATGTGGCACCGTAAGGAAGAACCGAAAGGGCTTTCCTCAAAGCCTTGTCAACAATAGGGATGAGCCCGATGTTCGAGTTGAACGTAAGTTCGACTCGAACATCGGGTGTTCGCCTGTTCCACGAATAGTGAACAATTTGGGGTGTTCGCGGCAAATTTGAAAGCCGCGGAACACCCTTTAAAAGTCTATGGGAGAAATCAAAAGTGCTAATTTTAAAGGCTTATATGCAAGTTATTGTCATAAAAAGTGTTTGGGGACCTGGGTCCTGCCCCAGGGGACATGTATCAATGCAAAAAAAAGGTTTTAAAAATGTCAGTTTTTTCGGGAGCAGTGATTTTAATAATGCTTAAAGTGAAACAATAAAAGTGAAATATTCCTTTAAATTTCGTACCTGGGGGGTGTCTGTAGTATGCCTGTAAAGTGGCGCTTGTTTCCCATGTTTAGAACAGTCCGAGAGCAAAATGAAATTTCTAAAGAAAAAAAAGTCATTTAAAACTACTCACGGCTATAATGAATTGTCGGTCCCAGCCATACAGATAATAGAAGTCATTGAAAAAAACGTCATGGGATCCCCCCAGTCCATTACCAGTCCCTTTGGGTCTGGTATGAATATTAAGGGGAACCCCAAACCAAAATTAAAAAAAAAAATTGCATGGGTTTCATCCAAAATTCCATACCAGGTCCTTCAGGTCTGGTATGGATATTAAGGGGAACCCCACGCCAATTTTTTTTTTTAAATGGCGTGGGGTTCCCCCCAAAAATCCATACAGACCCTTATCAAAGCATGCAACCTGGCAGGTCGCAGGAAAAGAGGGGGGAAGAGAGAGCACCGCCCTCCTGAATCGTACCAGGCCACATGCCTCAACATGGGGAGGGTGCTTTGGGGTAGCCCCCAAAGCACCTTGACCCCATGTTCATGTGGACAAGGGCCTCATCCCCACAACCCTTGCCCGGTGGTTGTGGGGGACTGCGGGCGAGGGGGCTTATCAGAATCTGGAAGTCCCCTTTAACAAGGGGACTGCCAGATCCCGGCCTCCCCCCTGTGTGAAATGGTAACGGGGTACATGTACCCCTACCATTTCACAAAAAAAGTGTCAAAATGGTAAAAATGACAAGACACGGCTTGGCACAAGTCCTTTTTTAAAAAATTAAAAAATAAAATTGTTCCACGAAGTCTTCTTCTTCTCTTGCTCTGGCGATGGGCCAAAAAAAAAAGCCGCACCGACCCGCCTCCATGGGAGGCACCCGCCGTATGACGCGTCTTCGCTTTGACAGCTCTTTTATAACTGAGGGTGGGGCCACACCGTGACGTTCCCGGGTGACCCCCTCTGAAGCATGGGGACATCCCTATGGCTTTCCCGGGGCATCAGAGGGGGGCGGGGCCACCCGGTTACATAAATGGGTGGCCCCGCCCCCTCTGAAGCCGCGGGAAAGCCATAGAGATGCCCCTGTGCGTCAGAGGTGGGCGGGGTCACCTGGGAACGTCACAGTGTGGTCCCGCCCTCAGTTATAAAAGAACTGTCAAAGCAAATATGCATCATACTGTGGGTGCCTCCCAAGAAGGCGGGTCGGTGCGGCTTTTTTTTGTCATTCTTCTTTTTCTGTCCGTCGGCGGAGCACGAGAAGAAGAAGACTTCGCGGGACATTTTTGTTTTTTTATTTTTTAATAAAGGACTTGTGCCAAGCCGTGTCTTGTCATTTGTACCATTTTGACACTTTTTTTGTGAAATGGTAGGGGTACATTTGTACCCCATTACCATTTCACACAGGGGGAGGCTGGGATCTGGGGGTCCCCTTGTTAAAGGGGGCTTCCAGATTCCAATAAGCCCCCCGCCCGCAGACCCCCACAACCACCGGGCAAGGGTTGTGGGGATGAGGCCCTTGTCCCCATCAACATGCTACCCCAAAGCACCCTCCCCATGTTGAGGGCATGTGGCCTGGTATGGTTCAGGAGGGGGGACTCTCTCATCCCCCCTATTTTCCTGCAGCCTGCCAGGTTGCGTGCTCGGATAGGGTCTGGTATGGATTTTTGGGGGGACCCCCACACCATTTTTTAAAAAAAATGTGGGAGCGGGGTTCCCCTTAATATCCATACCAGACCTGAAGGGCCTGGTTTGAAATTTGGGGGGTCCCCCACAAATTTATTTTTTTAATTTTGGTTCGGGGTTCCCCTTAATATTCATACCAGACCCAAAGGGACTGGTAATGGACTGGGGGATCCCATGATGCTTTTTTTCAATGACTTCTTTTATCTGTATTGCCGGGACCGAGAATTCATTATAACCGCGAGTAGTTTTAAATTACTTTTTTCCTTTAGAAATGTCATTTTGCTCTCAGACTGTTCTAAACACGGGAAACATGCGCCACTTTACAGGCATACTATAGACACCCCCAGGTACGAAATTTAAAGGAATATTTTACTTTTATTGTTTCACTTTAAGCATTATTAAAATCACTGCTCCCGAAAAAAAAATGTCCGTTTTTAAAACTTTTTTGCATTGATACATGTCCCCTGGGGCAGGACCCAGGTCCCCAAACACTTTTTATGACAATAAATTGCATATTAGCCTTTAAAATGAGCACTTTTCATTATTCATGTTCGTGTCCCATAGACTCTAATTTTTTGCCTGTTCGCATGTTCTGCTGCAAACTGAATCGGGAGATGTTCGGCTCATTCCTAGTCAACAAGAAGCTAAGAAGAGGGGAGACGGCGAGTTTACGGAATGAGGAAATTCTGGCTCTGAAGTGGAGGGACAGAAGGGTTATCTGAGTGCTTTCATCGATCCACAACAATACATTCATTGAGATCACCAGGAGGAATGGCCTAATCCAAAAACCAACATGTATCCACGAATACAATATGTTCATGGGGGGTGTCGACTTCAATGACCAAATGCTCAAACCCTACGTTGCCACAAGGCGAACATACGAGTGGTATAAAAAAAGTTTCAATTTATTTGTTTAATTTGGCCATATACAACAGCTACGTTATCTATCAAAAATCCACTGAAAGCCCCAAATCCTTCCTTGGCTACCAGGAGGAAATCACCACTGCCCTTTGTGGGGAATTAGCTCATGGGGATCACCTTTTTCTGAATGACAGTCAGCAAACGGGCACTTTCTTAAAAATCTGGCAGGTGCCAGGTTTATTTGCAGAAGGTTTGCAAAATAAAAACAAACAAAAAGGAAATTAAATCCTTGCCGTCCGGCGCTAACTAAATAGTCTCCTCTCTATAGAGTGCAGGGCTGGTCCCCGTCACAAACAAAACATGCGGAAAAGCAAACCTTTTAGTCCAATACCTAGAGCTCCTCTCACTCAGGTTCCTTTCTGAGTCTCAAAACCAGAGCGACCTGCTGTGCTCTCTTTATGGATATTTAAAGTCCAGATGACTGTGGACTCCAGTGGACCTGAACATCCGGACCGGAACCCAGCCTGCCACAGAGGCTGGAAAAACCGGGCTGGATTCCGGTTCAGTCCCTTACAATGAAAGGTATGCGAGGTGAAATGTACCTATTATCGTGTATCTCACCTCGCATACCATCACACCTTGTATTCCCGAACGGCCCACAAGAAACCATTCGATCTGATGTGATTAGCAGACTCTCTGAATGCCACTTTCCCGAAAAAATCCCTCCCAGACCAACAGGCCAAAAACGTCAGAAAAAATTCAGGGTGTGCACCAAGGAGGAGTGAGAAGAGACACCACTTATCATTGTCCCCAATGTCCTTCCCAACCAGGCCTCTGCATAGTTGACTGTTTCCGCCGTTACCATACTTCACTAAATTATTAGTGAAGTATGGTAAACATAAACATAATGCCACGTACACACGGTCGGACTTGCCGGCATACTTGGTCCGGCGGACCAAAGTCCGCCGCACAATCCGATCGTGTGTAGGCTCCGGCGAAATTTTTTTTCCCAAAAGTCCGCCGTACCTAGATTTGAAGCATGCTTCAAATCTTAGTCCGCCGGACTCAGTTCCTGACAGAAAGCCCGTTCGCCTGTATGCGTCTGTATGCTGGTACGACGGACCAGATATGACGCAAGGGCAGAGTACTGCATCTCGCGCTCGCTGCAATAGGAAAAACAAATTTTCCTATTGCGGCGAGTGCGGGGCATCTCAGGCCCTTAGGTCTGGTATAGATGTTAAGGGGAACCCCCTACGCAAAAAATCAGCGTGGGGTCCCCCCCAAAATCCATGCCAGACCCCGATCCGAGCCCCCCCTCCTGAACCGTACCAGGCCCCATGCCCTCAACATGGGGGGGTGGGTGGCCCCCCCACCCAAAAGCACCTTGTCCCCATGTTGATGAGGACAAGGGCCTCTTCCCGACAACCCTGGCCATTGGTTGTCGGGGTCTGCGGGCGGGGGGCTTATCGGAATCCGGGAGCCCCTATAATAAGAGGGCCCCCAGACCCCGCCCCCCACCCTATGTGAATGAGTATGGAGTACATGGTACCCCTACCCATTCACCTAGGGAAAAAGTGTCAATAATAAAACACACTTTTTGAAGTAATTTATTAGACAGCTCCAGGGTCTTCTTCTGACTTTGGGGGTCCCTCCGGTTCCTCTTCTCCCGGCGTCCGGTTGGTTCTTCTCCGCTCTCTCTGTCCACTTCTCCCGGTGTTCCAGTTCTTCGGCCGGCTCCTCCGCTGTCTTCATGCCGCTCTCTTGCCAGCGGAGGTCGGGACTTCTGGCCTCTGGCTTCTGGGCTTCTTCTCTTCTTCCCATGTTGACACAACGCTCAGGGACTGTGACGGCATAAGGGGGCGGGGTCTCCACCTATATAAGTCACATCGGAGCTCTCAGAGAGCATTCCAGCCGGAGAGAGCGTCGTGTCAACATGGGAAGAAGAGAAGAAGCCCAGAAGCCAGAGGCCAGAAGTCCGGACCTCCGCTGTCAAGAAAGCAGCATGTCTAATTAATTACATCAAAAACCTGTGTAGTGTGTTTTATCATTGACACTTTTTCCCTAGGTGAATGGGTAGGGGTACCATGTACCCCATACTCATTCACATAGGGTGGGATCTAGGGGCCCTCTTATTATAGGGGGCTCCCGGATTCCGATAAGCCCCCCGCCCGCAGACCCCGACAACCAACTTGCTTGTTCGGGTTGCAAGAAATGAGATAGGCCACCAGTACATCAGGTGTGATCAATTTTTTATGATTTGCACCACAGCTTGTAGAGTCTATAACTTTCACACAGACCAAATAATATCCACTAATTTGGGTTATTTTACCAAAGATATGTAGCAGTATAAATTGTGGCCAAAATTTATGAAGAAAAATTAATAATTTGCAAAATTTTGTCACAGAAACTAAGAAAAATGCATTTTTTTTCAAAATTGTTGGTCTTTTTTCATTTATAGCGCAAAAAATTAAAAACCAAGAGGTGATCAAATACCACCAAAAGAAAGCTCTATTTGTATGAAAAAAAGGACAAAAAATTAATTTGGGTACAGTATTACATGACTGAGTAATTGTCATTCAAAGTGTGAGAGCACTGAAAGCTGAAAATTGGTCTGGTCACGAGGAGGGTTTAATTGCCCAGTAGGCAAGTGGTTAAGGGGAACCCCAAACCAAAATTTAAAAAAAAATTGCGTGGGGGCCCCCCAAATTCCATACCAGACTCTTCAGGTCTGGTATGGATTTTAAGGGGAACCCCGTGCCAAAATTTTGTTTAAAAAATGGCGTAGGGGTCCCCCTCAAAATCCATACCAGGCCCTTATCAGAGCACGCAACCTGGCAGGCCGCAAGAAAAGAGGGGGGGTGAGAGAGCACCCCCCCTCCTGAACCGTACCAGGCCACATGCCCTCAGAATGGGGAGGATGTCCCCATGTTGATGGGAACAGGGGCCTCATCTCCACAACCCTTGCCCAGTGGTTGTGGGGGTCAGTGTGCGGGGGGCTTAACAGAATCTGGAAGCCCCATTTAACAAAGGGGACCCCTAGATCCCACCCACCCCCTATGTAAATTGGTAACAGGGTACATTGTACCCCTACCATTTCACAAAAAAAGTGTCAAAAATGGTAAAAAACACAGTAGACAGCTTGGGACAAGTCCTTTATTAAAAAAAAAATAAAAATTCCAGGAGGAATTTTCCTGCAGCCTGCCAGGTTGCATGCTCGGATAAGGGTCTGGTATGGATTTTTTTTAAATGTTGGCTAGGGGCTCCCCTTAAAATCGGTCTGATATGGAATTTGGGGGGATCCCCATGCAATTTTTTTTAAATTTTGGTTTGGGGTTCCCCTTAATATTTATACCAGACCCAAAGGGCCTGGTAATGGACTGGGGGGAATCCATGCCATTTTTTTCAATGAGTTTTATCTATATTGCCGGGACCCGACAATTCATTATAGCCGCGAGTAGTTTTAAATTACTTTTTTTCCTTTAAAAATGTCAATTTGTGCAGGGACTGTTCTAAACGGGAAAAATGCGCCACTTTACAGGCATACTATAGACACCCCCCAGGTACGAAATTTAAAGGAATATTTCACTTTTATTGTTTCACTTTCTGGGCACCAGTCCTCAGGAAGGATGTACTGGAAATGGAGCGAGTACAAAGAAGGGCAACAAAGCTAATAAAGGGTCTGGAGGATATTAGTTATGAGGAAAGGTTGCGAGCACTGAACTTATTGTCTCTGGAGAAGAGAAGCTTGAGAGGGGATATGATTTCAATATACAAATACCGTACTGGTGATCCCACAATAGGGATACATTTTTTTTGCGGAAGGGAGTTTAACAAGACTCGTGGCCACTAATTAAAATTAGAAGAAAAGAGGTTTAACCTTAAACTATGTAGAGGGTTCTTTACTGTAATGCCCCGTACACACGGTCCAACATTGATCAGATATTCCGACAACAAAATCCTAGGATTTTTTCTGACGAATGTTGGCCCAAACTTGTCTTGCATACACACGGTCACACAAAGTTGTCGGAAAATCTGATCGTTCATGAACGCGGTGACGTAAAACACGTATGTCGGGACTATAAACGGGGCAGTAGCCAATAGCTTTCATCTCTTTATTTATTCTGAGCATGCGTGGCACTTTGTGCGTCGGATTTGTGTACACACGATCAGAAATTCCGACAACGGATTTTGTTGTCGGAAAATTTTATAGCCTGCTCTCAAAATCCGATGGAAAAATGTGTGATGGAGCCTACACACGGTCGGTTGGAAAATCCGACCGTGTGTACGGGGCATAAGAGTGGCAAGGATGTGGGGGCTCATCCCTAGTTAGAATATAATATTTCCAACTCTGTCTTAAAAATACTATTTCATGTGTGTATGAGAAATAATATATTCTCCTTTCTCTCATAAAGACATCAGAAAGGAATACAGAGTGTCTGCGGAAGAGACGTTCCAGAGAATTCCAGAATATAATTCCCGTATGGGGGAGGCTGTTAGTCTACAGAAAAGATTCACCACGTTATTGATGATAAACGAACCCCAGAATAAAGAGGAAAAAGAACAAGAAATAAGGAGTTCAGGCAGAAGACATCTACAGATCATGGAGAAAAGATCCCCAACCACAATCCAGGCCCTCTTTGACCCTGATGAAGATGGGTTCATCCCTAAGATTGTTGTGTTACAAGGAGCTGCTGGGATTGGAAAGACAATGACCTCCAAGAAGATCATGCTGGACTGGGCCTCTGGGGATCTCTACCAAGACAAGTTTGATTTTGTGTTTTATCTGAGCTGTAGAGAAATCAACACCATCCCTGAAAACATAAGTCTTGTGGAACTTTTATCCAGAACCTGCAGACTGCAGAGTTCAGATGACCTGGTGTCTATTCTGGAGGATCCTGGAAGTCAGAGAAAACTTCTCACTATAGTTGATGGGTTTGATGAACTGAGGTGGACTCTGAAGAAGAAGTCTGAGGTTTGCCTTGACATTTCTATGGAAACCAACAAAGAAATAATTCTCCAATGCTTGCTCAGGAGACAGTTTCTCCCACAATCTTCTCTGATCATCACCACAAGGTCACTGGCCATGGAGAAGCTTAACACATTTATTGTAGATTCTCGCAATGTGGAAATCCAGGGATTTACAAGGGACGATCGAGAGGAATATGCCCATAAATTCTTTGGGAATAAAGAAGATGCAGACAAGGTTCTCAGTATAATAAAAGAGAATGACGTTCTGTACACCATGTGTGCCGTCCCCATCACATGCTGGATTGTTTGTACTGTAATGAAACAAGAAATAAGAAAAAATTTGGCTTTAATTCGGTGTCATACGATGACTTCAATTTACCTTCTCTATCTGGAGGTTTTACTAACCCATCACAGCAAGGAGCAGTCTGTACACAGGAAACAAACCTGTCTGAAGAAGCTGTGTGCTTTGGCCAATCAGGGAGTTCTGAACCAACAAATCTTATTTGAGAAGAAAGATCTAGAAAGACATGGACTTTCTCTGGATGAGGTGGAGTCTGTATTTCTGAATGAGAACATCTTTCATTGGGACGTCCGCACCCAAACCTGCTACAGCTTCATCCACCTGAGTGTACAGGAGTTCCTTGCTGCTCTCTATTATGGGATGGATGATGGGTCTGGGTCTATGGAAGGTACTTTCCTCCCGGAGATCTGTAAAGGAAAATCACTCCATGACTTCAGTTCAAATTACTCACATTTAGTATTATCTGTACAATTCCTGTTTGGTCTCTTAAATGAAAATCAGGTGAAGACATTCTCAGAGATCACAGGAATCACAATCTCACTCCAAGCCAGACCTGCAATGATAGAATGGGCCAAGAAGAACATTGATCAGACGTTCCCTACTCAGGCCACCTTCTGTCTGTATGAGACTCAGGATGAGGACTTCATTAGGAGCGTCATGTCTGGTTGTACAAGTTTGGAGCTGTGTGGCTCACATACTGATCACTTGTGGATGGACAGGAATTATTCCAAACAGCTGAGCTATTGCTTGAAGACTTTGAAGAGAGAACGTTTTCAGTCTTTTCTTTTTGCTTCTCTTACTGTGGGTCCAGAGTGCCAGAAAATTCTCTCTCCATTCCTACACAGGAGTCAGGAAGTCGGGTAAGTGAGTGTGAGGATATCCTAACTGAATTCAGAGAATGGGCAGGAACCTGCATACAGTATAACGGTGATTATCAGACATGTTCTCCATCTACCACACTTGTTAGAAGTCCTGGGAACTCACACTTTCCTCAGCCCTAAGCCCTGGTTCACACTAGAGCAATATTCCAGTAATCTGCAACATTCTGATGACATGTAAAGTCGCAGGTCAGGTAAAAACACAAAGATTTTATTGGGTGTTGTCTTAATTTCTGCGTTTTGAGTCACTGCAACAAAAGAAAACGCTTCCTGCACTACTTTTGGGTGATTCTTATGCTGCACGACTCCCATAAACTTAAGCCCAGGTTCACACTGGGCTGCGGGAAGGAAGCCGTGTGAGTTTAGCCGAACTCGCATGATTTCACTCCTGCTTGTCAGTTCCGATTTTGGCTGTGATTACAGAGACATCTGTTCAGTTACTGCACAGATGTCAATGTAAATCGCAGGCCGAAATCGCACAAAGTAGTACAGAAACTACTTTTTGAAATTGTGCAGTGCTGCAGATGCGGCATCACACCGATTAGGACAGTGCTATTGCCGGCAATTGCCGCCGTTTTGACATGCGATTTCACATTTTAAATCGCATATCAAGATGCACCAGTGTGAACCAGGGCTTAATGTAAAACTCCCAGAAAGTCGTACATTTGTACATTTGTACATTTGTCTGAATCTTTAAGACTTTGCTGCGACTTCTGAGGCTTCTTTACCCCTCACCTCTCCTCCCTGGTCATCCTTGCTGCCTAAAATCTTCCTCCCAACACATCCCAGTCACACCTGAGCGTAGCGGAAACGCACATTCCCACTTTCATTATTTGTGTATTTTTCATGTGTAAGCACACATTGTGTATAGGGAGCCCATTCACTGGAATGTTCTGCCCTACATGCAACAAACACCCCAAAGTAGATCAAGAATCTTCTCAGTCATGGAGCGTCATGCATCTTGGCAGCAAAACATGCGTCTGATAACTGTGATTGGGGTGTCATTAACAATTAGCCGACATTCATATCTGCGTGTTTCCGAATACGAGACGACCCACACAGAAAATGTGCGCTTTTTCATACGACTAAAAAACATACAGCAACGCACGCCACACATGCGCAGATGTAAATGAATGGTAACACAAAAGCAATGCTCCTTGCTGTGCATTTTTGAAACATACAGCAAAGCGCATGTATTCTTGCCGTCTGCCATTCATTCAAAAATGTACCGATGCAAATGAATAATAACACAAGTGTGACGCACATTGTCGCCTATTTATGAAACGCACAGCAAAGCATGGATTTTCTTGCAGGTTGCTGTGCGGTTGGAAATGTACAGGTGTGAATGAATGGTAATGTATTTACAACTGACAGCAACCCCCAAGAAAACGCATGCTTTGCTGTGTGTTTTGTGTAGCAATGCGCATCACACTTGTGTTACCATTCATCTGCATCTTCATGTTTTTGAACCCCAACCCGTAAGAAAACGCATGCTTTGCTTTGCTGTGCATTTTGCAAATGTGCAGCAACACACGCTGCACTTACAATACCATTCGTTGGCGTCTGAACGTTTCTGAATGCCCGACAACCTGCAGGAAAACGCATGCTTTGCCACACATTTTGGAAACATGCATCGTGCTCGCCTTGCCATTTTTGCAGTACAAGCGTGATGCACGGTCGCAGTGCATTTCTGAAACGTGCGGCAAAGCACACAATTTCTGTGCGGTTGATGTGTATTCAGAATCATGTAGATGTAAATGCAGCCTGATTGTTAATGACGCCCCAATCACGGTTATCAGACGTATGTTTGTCATGTGATAAAACACGCTATAAACACGGATCATCAAAGTCACATAGGAATGCTTCTCAGTAAAGTCACTTTGAAGTCACACCTGGTCGCCGGGAAGTTGTAGAGCAAAGTCAAGCTGGAAGTCGCTGCCACTTTCATGTTGTGCTGTGTGAACCAGAGCTAAATTGTGGTTCCCACATATCACCTTCTACCAATCACATCATTTACATCGTATTAACCCTTTCCCTGCCCCCCAATTATATCATTTATCACACAGAACGTTTGGAGGGAAAGCTTCGTGTTCAGAGATCTGGGGGAGGGAAATAATGTCAGGGGTGTGACATCATCATCCCAACATTGGAGGGACCAATTGTCTGCAGAAGTGGGCGGAGATGGGAATGTCTGGACTGCATTTTATATCTGGAACCAAAGTGGCGTTCCAGGATTTTCCAGAAGCTGAATGGAGACCCCTGTGTAGGAAGACCGGAGACCCCTGTGTAGGAAGACCGGAGACCCCGTATACATATCAGGGGCCTCCTTTAAGTTTTGTATGGACTGTGACTTCAAAAAACTTTCATAGCCACCAATGAGAAGTCCTCATCAGGTCCAGTATGAGACTGTAGAGCCAGAGGGAAGGCAGCCATGTGGAAGGGAAATGTTGGGTTGTTATTCTTGGTGTCAGAGGTCATACATTCTTGTTGATAATTATTATCTCATTATTGGGTTTTAGATTTCACTGTTGTACTATTTCCAGTAAAGATTGTCTGGGAGATGACAAAGCAGAAGCTAAAAAAGAGTTCTCTTCAGGAAATGAAATGAAGTCGGATACTCTTTCCTTTCTGATAAACCCGGAGAGTAAAATTCAGGAATTACAGTAAGAGAAATGTGTGATCTGCAGTGATGGGGAAATGTGACGTCTTGTGATTGTTCCCGTCTCTCAGTGTTTCCTTCTATCTCTGGGTGTCCTCCATCCTCACCCATGTAGAATCTTCCATCACCTGTCCTCTTCTCATGTCTTCTCCTGTCTCTGAGGGAATCTTTCTCTTTGTAATCTCATCGATGGGATTTGGGGTTCCCCTTATAGTAGAACAGTGACCAGGCTATGTACATATGGAATGACCATCCATATTCCTAACAAGCAGGAAATAGGATGGAATAGACCCCCTTAGGACTTGCTCACACGTCTGATGAATATGAAGAAGGAAGCAATGCTCAGTAACACTTCTATGACATTTATGATGTGTCTTCATTGTGTTTATGAAGCTCTGAAAACACTATAAGAATGCTCAGGATAAATGCTCGGGGGAGGGGTTGCTTTTCTAGTGGGAGGAGCCTAAAGGGGAAGTGAATTGATGTAGAGGAAATGATCTACTGTGATATGTGGATATCAGATGTAGCACCCTCTACCTTAGGTAGGTGCTAGAGTTAGTTTTTGGCCAGTGCAGGTAAATTTAGGAAGGCCTAAATAGGCCTGTTTGTTTTGATCTGGGGGCTGGGGAGTGGTTTAGTGTAGGCTGGTGACTCACAGATAGCATCACCTTTTGGTTACCTCCCTCTGGCCTCTAGAAGATTCTAGAGGCAGAGGAGGGGAAGAGAGGTGGAGCTTTCTGGGGTGTGGTAAGAAGCCCTGACCAATCCCCAACTGGGATTGGCAGGGGGTGGACTTCTTTAGGTGCCTTGGTCAGTCCAGCTGGGGAGGAGTTGTTCGGGTGGAAGAACTGAGAGATGTAGGGCCTTGGAGGGAGCCCCAAGTTTGGGGGGGGTGATCTTGGGCAAGGGCTTGGAGCTGTGAATGAACCCCACATAACCCAAGGAGTGTCCTGAACAGGAGCAGGAGAGGTCAGTGGGGAAGACTGCCGGGCAAGTCTTCAGGAGGGATCCACCAGGTGTCGGTGAGTGACAGGCACAGTAGGGAGAGCTGGGAGAATCATGCCTTTCTGGTAAAAACGAATATCACTGTCCTGAGTCCCCTGATCACCACTGTTATAAATCATTCTCTTCAAACTGGTCACATTCCCGCTGTTTTAAAAATTGTCATTATTAGACCATTGCTTAAAAAACCCACTCTTGATCCGGAAGTCCTATCAAATTATAGGCCTATCTCCAATCTCCCTTTCATATCAAAAGTACTTGAGAAAGCAGTTGCTACTTATCTTCAGAACCATCTTAAACATAATAACTTTTTTGAAAAATTTCAGTCAGGTTTTCGCTTTGTTCACAGTACAGAGACTGCCCTCGTTAGAGTTACAAACGACCTCCTCATATCATTCTATGCTGGCTTTCCTTCCCTCCTCATCCCCCTGGACCTTTCTGCTGCATTCAATACTGTAGACCATGGTATTCTTTTAAACCGGCTCCATCTTACCACTGGATTAAATGATACAGCTCTCAGTTGGTTCAAATCATACCTCACAAACTGGACAGAATACATTTCTCTGGGCCATTTCAAATCAAATTCACATACAGTTACTTGCGGTGTCCCCCAGGTGTTAGTTCTTGGCACCATCATTTTTATCCTCTATCTTGCCCCCTTGGCCAAATTATCAGCCGCCACAAAATTTCATTCCACTGCTATGCTGATGACACACAGCTATATGTAAATGCAACAGCTGAAACTCCATCTTTACAGTCATCCCTATCAGTACTCACCACCTGTCTGGAGGAGATAAAGGTATGGATGGAGCACAACTTTCTTCAACTAAACAGTTCTAAAAGTGAAGTCATCCTGATTGGCACTCCTCACCAGAACAAATCATCATCCATTACCAGCATCACCTTTTCCGGTTCTAACATCCCTTTTTCATCGATAGTCACAAACCTTGGTGTAAAAATGGACTCCGAACTTACTTTTGAGGCCCATATAAATCACCTATGCAAGACCTCTTTCTATCACCTCTGTGATATCTCTAGACTCCGTTCCATTCTTTCCCTCTCAGATGCCGAAAAGCTGGTTCATGCTTTTGTCTCCTCCAGACTGGACTACTGTAATGCACTTCTCATTGGGATTCCCAGAAAGAGTCTGCAGAGGCTTCAGTACATCCAAAACTCTGCAGCAAGGATCCTGATGAGAGTGCGGAAACATAAGCACATTACCCCCATTCTCCACTCACTCCACTGGCTTCCTGTCTCTGCCAGGATTGAGTAAAAGGTCTCTCTCCTCACACACCAATGTATACATGGATATGCCCCTCCCTACCTTAAAGAACTTCACAAAACACAACACATTCCCTCCGCTCCACTCACTCAAACCTTCTTCATATACCCAGAACTAGACTTAGGACAATGGGAGACAGGGCCTTTTGTGCAGCTGCCCCGCACCTGTGGAATGCCCTACATGACACCTTGAGGGCTCCTCAATCTACTGACTGTTTTAAAAAAGGTCTTAAGACCTTTCTTTTTAGCAAAGCCTTTTGTCCATTTTAGATGTCTATTTCATTGTATAAATTGTTCATTTTTCTTTTTTGTTTTAACCTGTAGCACTTTGAGCTCTTTTGATGAAAAGCGCACTATAAATAAAATATATTTTTATTATTATTATTATTATTATTATTAATGTGGGTGAAATCCTTCGCGCTATCAAAGTGAATATATAATGGATACTAATCTAATAAGTTGCAGCTAGATCTAAAGTGTATGAGTGCACTAAAATGGTATGATGTGAATAATGATCAGCGCAGCTTAATATGAATAAATGTAAACCGTAAACAATTAACAATAAATTATGTGCAAAATCGCAAAATTGCGACTGTGCTAAAATGCTAGTGATGCTGTGCAAAATAGTTAAATGCAACAATATACTTGTTTTCAATATTGATGGACACAGAAATGCTAATACTGCAAATGTGCAAAAAAACGCATCATGATGCTGTACAAAGTCACTAAAAGTAACAATAACCAGTGCTTAAACAAAACAATATAGGTGAGCGCTCATACTGCTGTGAAAAATGCAATAATGATCCTGCATATTGATAAAATTATTCCAATGTAGATAGAAAATATACAATATCATACTTGCCAACTGTCCCGGATTTCCTGGGACATTCCCGGGACTTAGACGCCATTCCCGAATTTGTGGCATCCCGGTAAATGTCCCGAGAAATCCGGTTCTTCACAATTTCGCCGGCGCTGTCGCCGCTAGAGGTCCGCGGCCAGCGGAGACATTGTTTCCGCCGGCCGCCATTTTAATGAAGTTTAGGAAGACGGCTGGGGGGCTAGACGGAGCTCCTGCATCGCCGCCCACCCTCCGCCCCGCTCTGCCTCGCCCCGCCTCGCCCCACCTCGCCCCGCCTACCCCCCCGCCCCGCTGGAAAGGGGCGGGGGTTTTAGCCATGCGGAGGACACCTTTGAGGTAGGGGGGGCGCACCACTGTGGGACTCCTGATGTAAGGGGGGCTCCACTGGGGACACCTGATGTCAGGGGGGGTCCGCCGGGGACACCTGATGTCAGGGGGGGCTCCACCGGGGACTCCTGATGTGAGGGGGGCTCCGCCGGGGACACCTGATGTGAGGGGGGCTCCCCTGGGGACACTTGATGTGAGGGGGGCTCCACCGGGGACACCTCATGTGAGGGGGGCTCCACCGGGGACACCTGATGTGAGGGGGGGCTTCACCGGGGACTCCTGGTGTGAGGGGGGCTCCACTGGGGACACCTGATGTGAGGAGGGGCTTCACCGGGGACTCCTGATGTGAGGGGGGGCTCCACTGGGGACACCTGATGCAAGGGGGGCTCCACTGGGGACACCTGATGCAAGGGGGCTCCACTGGGGACTCCTGATGTGAGGGGGGTTCCACCGGGGACTCCTGATGTGAGGGGGGGCTCCACCGGGGACACCTGATGTGAGGGGGGGCTCCGCTGGGGACACCTGATGTGAGGAGGGGCTCCGCCGGGGACACCTGATGTGAGGGGGGCTCCACCGGGGACACCTGATGTGAGGGGGGCTCCGCCGGGGACACCTCATGTGAGGGGGCGCTCCACTGGGGACACCTGATGTGAGGGGGAGCTCCGCCGGGGACACCTGATGTGAGGGGGGGCTCCGCCGGGGACTCCTGGTGTGAGGGGGGGCTCCACTGGGGACACCTGATGCAAGGGGGGCTCCACTGAGGACTTTTGATGTGAGGGGGGCTCCACTGGGGACACCTGATGTGAGGGGGGGCTCCACTGGGGACACCTAATGTGAGGGGGGCTCCACCGGGGACACCTGATGTGAGGGGGGGCTCCACCGGGGACACCTGATGTGAGAGGGGGCTCTGCCGGGGACACCCGTTGTGAGGGGGAGCTCCGCTGGGGACACCTGATGTGAGGGGGGGCTCTGCCGGGGACACCTGATGTGTGGGGGGTCCGCCGGGGACACCTGATGTGAGGGGGGGCTACACCGGGGACTCCTGGTGTGAGGGGGGTTCCGCTGGGGACTCCTGGTGTGAGGGGGGCTCCGCTGGGGACTCCTGGTGTGAGGGGGGCTCCTCTGGGGACATCTGATGTAAGGGGGCTCCGCTGGGGGCACCTGATGCAAGGACGGACTCTGCTGGGACATCTGACGCAAGGACGGACGGCTGGTGGCAGGCGACGTGGCTAGTGACACGCTCAGGGATCCCACTGATTCTGCATTATGGTGAGTTGAATGATTTCATTTTATATTAATAATAGAAATAATGCACTTCAATCATCCTGACACCATAACAACCATGGTGCCGGGATGATTGAAGTGCTAACACCAGGTGTTTGGAGTATCTTTATCTGCTGATTGTTAAACTTTCTAGAATACACATAATTTTATTGTGTAGGATCTGGGGCTGCTGTCACGTCATTTCCCTCTCCCCCTCTCCCCCTCTCCCCCTCTCCCCCTCTTCCCCTTTCCCCCTCTCCCCCTCTCCATCCCTCATTCATCTCAGACTCTAACCACACCCTCTTGAGCCATGCCCATTTAAGCCCCACCCACTATATCGCGTAAACCACGCCCATTTTTCGCCGCACTTGTATATTTTTCTTAAGCCATGCCTACAAACGAATGTCCCGCCCCCTAATTATTGTATGGCTCCGCCTACAGCCACAATAGTGTCCCACATTTTTTTTTTTACAATGTTGGCAACTATGCAATATATAAATATAAATAATGAATTAATGTGACAATGCTTTGTGCAAATAGTTGTAACTATGTGCTGACAATTCCTTATATCACATAGTTATCACAATCAATGGGATAAAAGTTCATAAAGTGAAAGTAAATGGAGTCTATAATAGATTAAAGTGCAAATAGTGCTCCAATGTGCTCTTCAATACATCACCGGTGAGTCACTCTTCGTGTGTGTCACTCAATGTGCACTAGCCTCTTACCTCCATGAGGATAATGAATAGCAGTGGGGATAAGTGTGGCTGGAGACATTTGCAGGATATTAAGACGGTGGTTATCCCTCTCAGACCTTAGTGTAATGGATGGTGGCTTAGGCTCCTCTGGGACAGTCCTCCGTACACCCCGAGGCTCGGGTGTTTTCCTTCTTGGGGCTTCCAATACGAAGGACGTTACGTTGAATCTCAGCACATACAAAGCTCGCCCATTCACTCCGTGGTGGCATAGACAAATTTGTCTATGCCACCACAGAGTGAATGGGCGGGCTTTGTATGTACTGAGATTCAACGTAACGTCCTTCTGATTGGAAGCCCCAAGAAGGAAAACACCGGAGCCTCGGGGTGTACGGATTCCTATGGATGCGTGGCAGCTCGTGGGGGCGGCGAGCGCAAGAAGCACAACCTCGCAGCAGTGATTTCCAGCGTGATCCCATCGCGCTGGAAACACAATATCGGCGGCAGGTACTGTACCCTCTGGTGCAAGCCATCTGGTCCCGGTGATTTATTAATGTTAAGTTCCCCAAGTCTAATTTTAATTCTGTGCTCTGTTAGCCATGAGGGTACTTCCTGTGATGTGTCATGAGGATAAACACTGAAGTCTGAGGAGAAGAATAAATTCAATACCTTCGCCATCTACCCATCCTTTTTAATCAGATGTCCTTCCACATTTTTTTGGCCAATATGGTCTGTCCTCCCTTTTTTACTCTTTATACAGTATACTTAAAGAATTTCTTGCGATTTTTTTTTTTTTTTGCTCTCCTTTGCTATGTGTCTTTCCTGTTCCATTTTAGCCACCCTAATTGCACCCTTACATATATTGTTGCATAAGCATTTTTTCATTGGAGTTTTGCAAGTAATTGTCAGACTAGCCTAACATCAATAGTATGTAAACTCTTGGAGGGGATGATAAAGGACTATATACAAGATTTTAGAACGGAAAGTGGTATCATTATCAGTAATCAGTATGGATTCATGAAGAATCGTTCTTGCCAAACCAATCTATTAACCTTCTATGAGGAGGTGAGTTGCCATCTAGATAAAGGAAGTGCCATAGATGTGGTGTATCTGGATTATGCAAAAGCATTTGACACAGTTCCCCATAAACTTTTACTGTACAAAGTACGGTCCGTTGGCATGGACCATAGGGTGAGTACATGGATTGAAAACTGGCTACAAGGGCGAGTTCAGAGGGTGGTGATAAATGGGGAGTACTCAGAATGGTCAGGGGTGGGTAGTGGGGTTCCCCAGGGTTCTGTCCTGGGACCAATCCTGTTTAATTTGTTCATAAACGACCTGGAGGATGGGATAAACAGTTCAATCTCTGTATTTGCAGACGATACTAAGCTAAGCAGGGCAATAACTTCTCTGCAGGATGTGGAAACCTTGCAAAAAGATCTGAACAAATTAATGGGGTGGGCAACTACATGGCAAATGAGGTTCAATGTAGAAAAATTTTAAATAATGCATTTGGGTGGCAAAAATATGAATGCAATCTATACACTGGGGGGAGAACCTCTGGGGGAATCTAGGATGGAAAAGGACCTGGGGGTCCTAGTAGATGATAGGCTCAGCAATGGCATGCAGAGCAAACAGAATATTGGCATGCATTAAAAAGGGGATCAACTCCAGAGATAAAATGATAATTCTCCCGCTCTACAAGACTCTGGTCCGGCCGCACTTGGAGTATGCTGTCCAGTTCTGGGCACCAGTCCTCAGGAGGGATATACTGGAAATGGAGCGAGTACAAAGAAGGGCAACAAAACTAATAAAGGGTCTGGAGGATCTTAGTTATGAAGAAAGGTTGCTAGCACTGAACTTATTCTCTCTGGAGAAGAGACGCTTCAGAGGGGATATGATTTCAATTTACAAATACCGTACTGGTTACCCCACAATAGGGATAAAACTTTTTGTGGAAGGGAGTTTAACAAGACTCGTGGCCACTCACTAAAATTAGAAAATAAGAGATTTAGCCTTAAACTACGTAGAGGGTTCTTTACTGTAAGAGCAGCAAGGATGTGGAATTCCCTTCCACAGGCGGTGGTCTCAGCGGGGGGCATCAATGGTTTCAAGAAACTATTAGATAATCATCTAAACGACCACAACATACAGGGAAATATAATGTAATACTGACACATAATCACACACATAGGTTGGACTTGATTGACTTGTGTCTTTTTTCAACTTCACCTACTATGTAACTACCCTGTTTCCCTGAAAATAAGACCTAGCGTGATTGTTGGCCCTAGTTAAAGTCCTTGTAGGTCTTATTTTCAGGGTAGGGCTTATTTGCGGGTAAACAGGGTAGGGCTTATTTGGGGGGTAGGGCTTATATTGCAGCCATCACTGACAATCACGCTAGGTCTTATTTTCGGGGAAACAGGGTATGTAGATTTGTAATGTGTTATCACTTGTACACTAAAGCTGCTGAAGACTCAGAAGGCCGGGGATGGCCAAAGATCACCCCCTAAAGGTGGAGGAATGTTGTAGCCTGGCAACTCCATCCTTGAACACAGAGAACATATACGAGGGATTGACTGCTGTGACCTGTGGCCTGGCCAGGGGCCTGGCAACTGTAAATACTACTATGCAGGAGCCAGATGACATCCCTGAAGAGCCGGCTCTAAGTCCCTTGCTATACCTATCCGGAAGGAGCCATTACCAGAGGCAGGTGTGCCTCTTGGTGAGCTGAATGAGGTAAGCGAGGGCAGGGTCATTGATTTGGGTTCCCCCAGAGTGCAGGCCGAGTTTGGGTCTCTAGAGAGGTTGGCAGAGTGGTCATCACCCAGTGACATGACCGAAAAGGAGTGGGAGACTGGGGAATCCCAAATCCTTGAGGGAGGAGCTGGACTAGAGCCAGCAGTTGGATCTGAGCAAACAGCAGGAACCCTGACAAGTAGCAGGCAGCTCTTCTTGAACATGCCTTCCATTACCCAGACCAGAGTGCCCACCTACCGTCAATGGGTCGTGAGGGCCCCCAGATGCCTGCATTCTCTAGGGAACAGGCCTCCCAAGATTCTCCTGGTTTCAATGAGAAGTGCAGAGGAGGGTGGCTCTAGAAGTGGGACCTGGACTTTCCATATGTCCCTCCCCAGATTATGGACGTTGTGGAGAACCTATGGGAAGAGTGGGAGGATGACCTAGTCTGGGACTACCTACACATTCCCAAGCCATTGTGGGTGCCTGACAGTGAGGCCTGAGCACACTTTAAAAATATTTGGGAGGAATGGAAGCTTTGGAGGTTGATCTACAGAGACTGGGTACTTGTGTCCAGGGCGGTTCGGCCCAAGCAAAGCTACTCAGCCTCCAGAGAGGAAGAAGGAGGGAGCCATACAAGGTTGTCTGACCCTCAGTTTTATGCATAGGAGGACTGTGGGGAGCCACATGATGCATAGCATGAGCCGCATTGACTGCAGGTAAGTTGTAGTGTGTGTTCTTTCTTTCTCCCTGATTTTTGCAGGAACAAACTAGCCTGCCACCCGTGCCTGACAGAAGGACTGCCTGTTGCAAGGACACTTGGGTTAAGTTGTTCCTGTTTTACCTCTTTGGGAGCCTGTTTGTTCAGGGAGTTCAGGAATTCTAAAGAGGACTGTTCATTATTTCCTGTACATATGTTTTTTTTATTGTTCTGTTGTTTGGTTATAACCCCCTTCTCAAAGGTATTATATCTGTGCTGCTTGTTGCTTAAACAAGGTGCCCAACATGGATGTACACTCACCCCTCCGTATGGACCAACTATCGCTAGTGTGGTCAAACAAGCATGTGGGGAGAACCCTGGAGATATCCTTGTACTGACAATTCCTGAAGTGGATAAGCCTCATGCAAGTAGATATGAAGAAAAGGACCTCATTGCGCAATAATGCTTAAAAAGATTTATTTTAAAACAATACATTTTCACTCACATGAATGGGTGCCTGTACCCTGGTACCCAGTGTGAATAGCAGGTGATTATTTAGGGGAGTGTAAAATATATATAAAAACCCAAACTAGAGTCAAAGCTGCGCTCAGATCTAAAGAAACAAAAAACAAATGTGGAAGAAAAAAAGCTGCCAGCACCTAAAACGTCCAGTATCTGACTCCTAAAGTATGGTAAACAGCAAAGTGCAGCGCTATAAGTATATATGTGACATATAAAAAAATATGGTCCCACCAAGTGACATAATATCAATCGGTAGATAGATGAACAAAATCAATCAATCATAAACAAACTTTGTTCACAAATGCGTGTGAAAAAAGTATATAAAACAATATATATAAATAGTCCAAAGCATAATATTGAGTCCACAAAAAGATAGGGAAAAAAAAACACCCATCCAGGAGAGATGTGATAAGGAGAATTAGTAGATGATCCACCAAGGAGTGTGTGAATAGAGTCTGCTTACCGGACGGCGATGACTGCTATTACGGCAGTCTCGCCCAGCATAGGGATTATGGTCTCCCAAAACCACAGGTACAAAGCGGGACCAGTAGCTTTAACACTCGATCACAACCTGTGTATAGAAGGGTCCGGCTTCTCTCAGACAACACTTGGATACCAAGCACCTTTCTTTCATACTGCTGCACTTCTTCAGTATTTCTGACTTGCACTCGGTCTTCTTCCGGAAAACGTTTCAGAAGGACTCGGAATGAAATCCAGCCGGACTCTCGGACACGACATTACTGCGATCCCAAAGATGCCACGTGACGATAACCAACCCCCCCGGTAGGCGGCTCTCCTCGGTCTTCTCCTTTCCTCTCTCTGTCCTCGGATTCGGTTCGGTTCTGACTCGGTCTGGTATTTCCTAATTGATTGATTTTGTTCATCTATCTACTGATTGATATTATGTCACTTAGTGGGACCATATTTTTTTATATGCCACATATATACTTATAGCGCTGCACTTTGCTGTTTACCACCGATTATTTAGGGGAAATCGGTCGACAAGAGATGGTTGACCACTGGCCACGTCTCTGCATGATTTCCAGAAGTTGGTTGCGGGAGGAAGTGTGTCGCGATGACAAGATCAAACCTCGACACATTTCAGCAAATCAATGGGCCATCATCAGGAGGCTCTAATTCCGCCATTTTGGATGAGGGCATATATACCCCTACTAATGGTCAATTGATTTGAATCAATCCAATGGCGTTTGATTACCTGCTATTTATGCGTAAAAGTACATGAAAGGAAATAAATAATATTAAACTAATGAAAAACAGTTTCTTGTGTGATTATATTGGGTAAATATATTAAATGAAATTAAGAGGCCATCTAGTGGCCAGTGGAAAAAATGACATGGTGAATGTCAATTGCTCAAGATGTGAATAAACTAGGTGAGCTAAATACACCCAGTTTCTTCACAAATCTGTGAATAAAATTCATTTAAATGTGTTTATCAGAAAAAAAGAGTTGAAATCGTTTTTTAATTAATGCTATTTGTAGACAAATACATAGGTGAATTATTAGTATTTTCACCAATATACAGTGCTTTGCAAAAGTATTCACCACCACCCACCGCCATTTTTCGTGTTTTGTTGCCTCACAACCTGGAATTAACTTGGATTGTTTGAGGATTTGCATCATTTAATTTACAGAACATGCCCACAACTTTGAAGGTTTTTTTTTTATTATTGTGAAGCAAACAACAAATAGGACAAAATAACAGAAAAAGTCAATGTGCATAACTATTCACCCCCCTAAAGTCAATACTTTGTAGAGACACCTTTTGCGGCTATCACAGCTCCAAGTCGCTTTGGATAAGTCTCTATGAACTTGCCACATCTTACCACTGGGGATTTTTGCCCTTTCCTCCTTGCAAAACTGCTCCAGCTCCTTCAAGTTGGATGGTTTGCGCTTGTGAACAGCAATCTTTAAGTCTGATCACAGATTTTCTATTGGATTGAGGTCTGGGCTTTGACTAGGCCATTCCAACACATTTACATGTTTGCCCTTAAACCACTCAAGTGTTGCTTTAGCAGTGTGTTTGGGGTCATTGTCCTGCTGGAAGGTGAACCTCCGTCCTAGCCTCAAATCACACACAGAGTGCTACAGGTTTTTGTTCAAGAATATCCCTGTATTTAGCACCATCCATCTTTTTCTCAACTCTGACCAGTTTCCCAGTCCCGACTGCTGAAAAACATCCCCACAGCATGATGTTGCCACCACCATGTTTCACGGTGGGGATGGTGTTCTTTGGGTAATGTGATGTGTTGGTTCTGCGCCAGACATAGCATTTTCTTTGATGGCCAAAAAGTTAAATTTTAGTCTCATCAGACCAGAGCACCTTCCTCCATACATTTTCGGAGTCTCCCACATGCCTTTTCGCAACCTCAAAGAGTGCCATTCTGTTTTTTTGCTGAAAGTAATGGCTTTCTTCTGGCCACTCTGGGCATGTGGCCTGGTATGGTTTGCTCTCTCGCCCCCCTCTTTTCCTGTGGCCTATCAGGTTGCGTGTTCAGATAAGGGGGACCCCCACGCAATTTTTTTTTTAAATTTTGATTCGGGGTTCCCCTTAATATTCATACAAGACCCAAAGGGCCTGGTAATGGACTGGGGGGGAACCCATGCCGTTTTTTTCAATGACTTTTATCTGTATTCTCTGGACCTGACAATTCATTATAGCCACAAGCAGTTTTGAATGACATTTTTTCCTTTAGAAAAGCCATCTTAACAATAACATCTATGGTATGAAATTCACAGTTACCACTCATAAACAACATGTAGACTTTTTGGATTTGCATATCTTCAAGAATGGTGACGAGCTCAGTACTAAAACTAATTTCAAAAGTACTGACAGGAATGGTTACATTCCCATCAGGAGCTCTCACCATCCTAATTCCAAAGGGTCAATTTATGCATATATAAAGAAACTGCTCAAATTTCATAGATTATGTGGAACAAACAGATGTTTTAGTACAAAGATTTTTGGATAAATTGTACAATCATGCCAAGTTATTAGAAGTCAGAGACCTAGTAGGGAGCATGAACAGAGAAACACTCTTTTCTTTCTCGTACATCATGGGACACAGAGCCTCAGTAATTACTGATGGGTTATATAGGTATCACTAGGTGATTGGACATTGGTCACACCCTAACCATGAAGTTCAACCCCCTATATAATCCCTCCCCTTACAGGGATACCTCAGTTTTTATGCCAGTGTCTTACGTGTTGGACGTGTAAAGATGTCCTGTGCTGAGCTCCAAAGGGAATATCCTATATCCTATAGGGATGAGCTTCGAGTTCGAGTCGAACTCATGTTCGACTCGAACATTGGCTGTTCGCAAGTTCACCGAACAGCGAACAATTTGGGGTGTTCGCGGCAAATTCGAATGCCGCGGAACACCCTTTAAAAGTCTATGGGAGAAATCAAAAGTGCTAATTTTAAAGGCTAATATGCAAGTTATTGTCATAAAAAGTGTTTGGGGACCTGGGTCCTGCCCCAGGGGACATGGATCAATGCAAAAAAAAGTTTTAAAAACGGCAGTTTTTTCAGGAGCAGTGATTTTAATAATACTTAAAGTCAATCAATAAAAGTGTAATATCCCTTTAAATTTCGTACCTGGGGGGTGTCTATAGTGTGCCTGTAAAGGGGCGCATGTTTCCTGTGTTTAGAACAGTCTGACAGCAAAATGACATTTTGAAGGAAAAAACTCATTTAAAACTACCCGCGGCTATTGCATTGCCGACAATACACATAGAAGTTCATTGATAAAAACGGCATGGGAATTCCCCAAAGGGGAACCCCGAACCAAAATTAAAAAAAAAAAATGACGTGGGGGTCCCCCTAAATTCCATACCAGGCCCTTCAGGTCTGGTATGGATATTAAGGGGAACCCCGGCCAAAATTAAAAAAAAAAAATGACGTGGGGTTCCCCCTAAATTCCATACCAGACCCTTCAGGTCTGGTATGGATTTTAAGGGGAACCCCGCGCCAAAAAAAAAAAAAAAAACGGCGTGGGGTCCCCCCAAAAATCCATACCAGACCCTTATCCGAGCACGCAACCTGGCAGGCCGCAGGAAAAGAGGGGGGGACAAGAGTGCGGCCCCCCCTCCCTCCTGAACCGTACCAGGCCACATGCCCTCAACATTGGGAGGGTGCTTTGGGGTAGCCCCCCAAAACACCTTGTCCCCATGTTGATGAGGACAAGGGCCTCATCCCCACAACCCTGGCCGGTGGTTGTGGGGGTCTGCGGGCGGGGGGCTTATCAGAATCTGGAAGCCCCCTTTAACAAGGTGACCCCCAGATCCCGGCCCCCCCCCCTGTGTGAAATGGTAAGGGGGTACATAAGTACCCCTACCATTTCACGAAAAAAGTGTCAAAAATGTTAAAAATGACAAGAGACAGTTTTTGACAATTCCTTTATTTAAATGCTTCTTCTTTCTTCTATCTTCCTTCATCTTCTGGTTCTTCTGGCTCTTCTGGTTCTTCTGGTTCTTCCTCCGGCGTTCTCGTCCAGCATCTCCTCCGCGGCGTCTTCTGTCTTCTTCTCCTCGGGCCGCTCCGCACCCATGGCATGGGGGGGAGGCTCCCGCTCTTCTCTTCTTCTCTTCTTCTTTTCTTCTTTTCTTCTTTTCTTCTCTTCTTCTCTTCTTCTTCATTTTCTTCTCCGGGCCGCTCCGCAATCCATGCTGGCATGGAGGGAGGCTCCCGCTGTGTGACGGCGCTCCTCGTCTGACAGTTCTTAAATAACGGGGGGGGGGCGGGGCCACCCGGTGACCCCGCCCCCCTCTGACGCACGGTGACTTGACGGGACTTCCCTGTGGCATTCCCCGTGACGTCACAGGGAAGTCCCGTCAAGTCACCGTGCGTCAGAGGGGGGCGGGGTCACCGGGTGGCCCCGCCCCCCCCCCGTTATTTAAGAACTGTCAGACGAGGAGCGCCGTCACACAGCGGGAGCCTCCCTCCATGCCAGCATGGATTGCGGAGCGGCCCGGAGAAGAAAATGAAGAAGAAGAGAAGAAGAGAAGAAAAGAAGAAAAGAAGAAAAGAAGAAGAGAAGAAGAGAAGAGCGGGAGCCTCCCCCCCATGCCATGGGTGCGGAGCGGCCCGAGGAGAAGAAGACAGAAGACGCCGCGGAGGAGATGCTGGACGAGAACGCCGGAGGAAGAACCAGAAGAACCAGAAGAGCCAGAAGAACCAGAAGATGAAAGAAAGAAGAAGCATTTAAATAAAGGAATTGTCAAAAACTGTCTCTTGTCATTTTTAACATTTTTGACACTTTTTTCGTGAAATGGTAGGGGTACTTATGTACCCCCTTACCATTTCACACAGGGGGGGGGCCGGGATCTGGGGGTCACCTTGTTAAAGGGGGCTTCCAGATTCCGATAAGCCCCCCGCCCGCAGACCCCCACAACCACCGGCCAGGGTTGTGGGGATGAGGCCCTTGTCCTCATCAACATGGGGACAAGGTGTTTTGGGGGGCTACCCCAAAGCACCCTCCCAATGTTGAGGGCATGTGGCCTGGTACGGTTCAGGAGGGAGGGGGGGCCACACTCTCGTCCCCCCCTCTTTTCCTGCGGCCTGCCAGGTTGCGTGCTCGGATAAGGGTCTGGTATGGATTTTTGGGGGGACCCCACGCCGTTTTTTTTTTTTTTTTTGGCGCGGGGTTCCCCTTAAAATCCATACCAGACCTGAAGGGTCTGGTATGGAATTTAGGGGGAACCCCACGTCATTTTTTTTTTAAATTTTGGCCGGGGTTCCCCTTAATATCCACACCAGACCTGAAGGGCCTGGTATGGAATTTAGGGGGACCCCCACGTCATTTTTTTTTTTTAATTTTGGTTCGGGGTTCCCCTTTGGGGAATTCCCATGCCGTTTTTATCAATGAACTTCTATGTGTATTGTCGGCAAATCAATAGCCGCGGGTAGTTTTAAATGAGTTTTTTCCTTCAAAATGTCATTTTGCTGTCAGACTGTTCTAAACACAGGAAACATGCGCCCCTTTACAGGCACACTATAGACACCCCCCAGGTACGAAATTTAAAGGGATATTACACTTTTATTGTTTGACTTTAAGCATTATTAAAATCACTGCTCCTGAAAAAACGGCCATTTTTAAAACTTTTTTTTGCATTGATCCATGTCCCCTGGGGCAGGACCCGGGTCCCCAAACACTTTTTATGACAATAACTTGCATATAAGCCTTGAAAATTAGCACTTTTGATTATTCATGTTCGTGTCCCATAGACTTTAACGGTGTTCGCATGTTCGAACGAACTTTTTTCCTGTTCGCATGTTCTGGTGCGAACCGAACAGGGGGGTGTTCGGCTCATCCCTAATATCCTATACTGGGGCAAGCCAGGCGAACCGGATCCATTTCAAAGTGTCCTTTCTAGGCCGAATTGGATGGTACCCAGGCCTCATGTCTGAAGAAACAAGGTTTTACCTGTAACGCTTCCTCTTTTTAGAGAGCTGGACCCCGCATTTCATAAAATGTTTTTTCTAGCCTTATTTCTGGCCGGGTGCTTTACAGGCCCAGAACTGTGGATCCCCCTATCCGTAGGGGGCCCCAGTCTCTGAAGGTTTTCCAAACGGAGCCCAGCGGGAGAGGTGAAGATTGGGTCTGTATAACAGAACCCTGCGGCTGGATAAGGTAAGGGAGATTCCACAGAATTTTTTTTTAATTCTAGTAGGTTTCTCCTTTAAGGTAAATGCATGCTATGCCTATTGTCGCCACCGGGGGCTGCCAAGAGCACATACCTTCTCATGCTGATGTCTGTCTCAGTGTTTCAAGCTGCACAAGCTCCCCCAGCCGAGCTCCAGGTAGGATGGGATGGGGGGGTTTCTCCTCTGAATATTCCCCCCAGAATAGGGGGAGGCCACAGGTGGTCTGTGAGGCGGTAATATACCGCACTATCACCGCCGCTGCCATTGCCACGTGCAGGCCCCATCACTGCCGGCCTCTCTCCTTCCTTCCCCACCCCCAGCCTTTCCTCCATGCTTGTCCAGGAGGGTCGACTCGCGCGGGAAGTGCACATTTTTTTAAAAAACGAGGGGGGGCGGTAGAGTGGGTGGGGGGCGGAGCGTCAGCGCGGCGTCCAGCGTGCTCAGACGCCCACATTGCCGGCTGCAAGGCTATAAGAAGCACACTTTACAGGTGCACACAGCCTTTGGAGGGACACAGAGCTGACGGTCGCATGTAAGGTGGGACACAGGCATTCTCCTAGGCAGCATTTCCTAAGGAAACACCAGACTGGGCATTTGGTAGCAGGGCTTTTGCCGGACTACATCGCTCAGCAGTCAGTGTTCATTTTGTGATACCTCCACCTTGTTGCTTTGCACTATGGGTAGAAGAGGTTCAAATACCCCAAGAACCAGAGGCTCTAGGGGATCTCCTTCAGGTTCTGAGGATCCCCTTTCTGCAGCATCCTCCCCCCCTGAGGGGCCAGGGACGGCTAGCCAGGGAGAGCCGTTGGGGTCAGGGGCTACACCTAGATACATTACACAGGAGGTTTTTTCCTCAACCATTAATGGACTAGAGGAAAGATTAATGGCCGTAATTGCATCTTCACTCAGTGGAAGAAAACGCACTAGGTCTTCCTCTGTTTCCCAGGACCCTCAGACAGAGGAGCTCTGGGATAGGGGAGAAGAATCCCTTTCAGAGGATCGGGATGGGACGGATGATTCCTCTTCTGGAGAATCAGGTGGAGAGGGACCCTCTTCGGCTTCCCAGGAGGAGAAGGTCTTAGTACAGATCCTTGCTTGATTGGTCTGCTCCACATTTAAGTTGCCCATATCTGAATCAGTTAACCGCTTGCCGACCAGCGCACGCCGATGTACGTCGGCAGAGCGGCACTGCTGGGCAAATGGGCGTACCTGTACGTCCATTTGAATTTCCCCGCCGTGCCCGTGCATGCGCGCCGCCGGCGGCGCGTGCGCGTGCCGGCCGGGAGCTCCGTGAGTCGGGTCGCGGGTTCCGCGGACTCGATCGCCGTGGGGATACCCGCGATCGCCTCACGGAGCGGATGAACGGGGAGATGCCGTTGTAAACAGCATCTCCCCGTTCTGCCTAGTGACAAGTGTCACTCGATCTCTGCTCCCTGTCATCGGAGCAGAGATCAGTGACGTCACCCACACAGCCCATCCCCCTACAGTTAGTAATCACTCCCTAGGATACACTTAACCCCTCCCTGCCCCCTAGTGGTTAACCCCTTCACTGCCAGTGTCATTTACACAGTAATCAGTGCATTTTTAATCGCACTGATCGCTGTATAAATGACAATGGTCCCAAAAATGTGTCAAAAATGTCCGACATGTCCGCCATAACGTCGCAGTCACAATAAAAATCGCTGATCGCCGCCATTACTAGTAAAAAAAAATTTATTAATAAAAATGCCATAAAACTATCCCCTATTTAGTAAACACTATAACGTTTGCGCAAACCAATTAATAAACGCTTATTGCGATTTTTTTTTTTACCAAAAATATGTAGAAGAATACGATCGGCCTAAACTGAAGAAAAAAAATGTTTTTTTATATATTTTTGGGGGATAATTATTATAGCAAAATGTAAAAAATAATGCGTTTTTTTCAAAATTGTCGCTCTTATTTTGTTTATAGCGCAAAAAATAAAAATTGCAGAGGCGATCAAATACCACCAAAAGAAAGCTCTATTTGTGGGAAAAAAGGACGTCAATTTTGTTTGGGAACCACGTCGCACGACCGCGCAATTGTCAGTTAAAGCGACGCAGTGCCGAATCGCAAAAAACGCTCTGGTCAGGAAGGGGGTAAATCCTTCCGGGGCTGAAGTGGTTAAAGAACCCTCTTCTTCTTTGGGGTCACTGAAACCTCCTCAAACAGCACATGCTTTTCCTGTTCATAATTTACTTGAAAAGCTCCTTTATTCTGAGTGGGATCACCCAGATAAACGTTTTTTTCCGCCGAAAAAGTTTTCAACACTTTATCTTATGGAAGAAAAGTTTATTAAGATGTGGGGAATACCGGCCATTGACGCCGCCATTTCCTCTGTAAATAAAAATCTGACTTGTCCTGTAGACATTGCTCAGATGCTCAGGGATCCTGTGGAGAAAAAGATGGAGTCCCTGTTGAAGGATGTTTTCTCCTTAGCAGGTTCAGTGGCTCAGCCTGCAGTAGCAGCGATTGGAGTCTCTCAATACTTAAGAGACCATGTTAAGCAGGTCATCAAAGTTCTACCTGAACAGCAGGCCCAGGGGTTGGCTAACCTTCCAGCGGCCTTATGTTTTGTTGTTGACGCCATCAGAGATTCTATCATCCAAACCTCTCCTCTTTCACTTGGGTTGGTACATATGTGTAGAATCTTATGGTTGAGAAATTGGTCAGCTGAAGCACCATGTAAGAAGCTTCTGGCTGGGTTTGCATTTCGTGGTGCAAGGTTGTTTGGAGAAGACTTGGATAAATATATCCAAAGGATCTCTTATGGGAAAAGCACTCTCTTACCTGTTAAGAAAAAGAGTAAGCGTCCCTCTTTCAAATGGACTCTTTCCCCAGCGCCAGGGGCATCAGCGACGGCCTCCTCCGTCTGGGTCAAGAAACAAGAGTCAACCCCAGTGACAAAAGAAGTCCTGGGGGAAGAAGTCTACTAGACAAGACACTAAGGCCTTTTTATGAAGGGGCGCCCCCGCTCGCTCGAGTGGGGGGAAGACTGCTACAGTCCTCAAGACTCTGGCAGGAGGACTTCCAGGACAGATGGGTAATCTCCACGGTAGCCTTAGGGTACAAGCTGGAGTTCCAAGAATTTCCCTATCCTCGTTTCCTCAGATCAAATGTCCCCAGGGATCCAGAGAAGAAGCAGACGCTCCTTCTAGCGTTAGAGCGGCTTTTGTCGCAGGAGGTCATTATGGTTGTCCCCACGAAGGATCAAGGATTGGGCTTTTATTCCAACCTTTTTACGGTCCAAAAGCCAAATGGGGATGTCAGACCCATTCTGGATCTAAGGGATCTGAATCGATTCCTAAGGATTCGGTCCTTCCACATGGAATCCATTCAGACAGTAGTCTCCATCCTGCAGGGAGGAGAATTTCTGGCATCAATAGACATCAGAGATGCATATCTGCATGTACCCATTTTTCCTGCTCATCAGAAGTTTCTGTGCTTCGAGATGGGAGGGCGTCATTTCCAGTTTGTGGCTCTGCCTTTCGGGATAGCCACTGTACCTCTGGTGTTTACAAACCTCTGGCCAGATTAAGGGCCCAGGGTATAACTGTCATAGCATACCTAGACGACCTGCTCTTGATAGACCGGTCGGTAGCCTCTTTGAACGGGAACTTGAGAACCACAGTCAAGTATCTGGAACACCTAGGTTGGATTCTCAACCAAAAACTTTCCTAAAACCAGTAAGAAGACTGGAGTATTTGGGTTTGGTCATAGATACAAGCAAGGAGAAAGTATTTCTACCTCAGGCAAAGATCACTGCTTTAAAAGGAGCTGATTCTGGTAGTCAGGACCAAGAAGGGTCCTTCTGTCCGCCTTTGTATGGGGCTGCTAGGAAGAATGGTGCCTTCATTCGAAGCAGTTCCCTATGCTCAGTTTCATCCAAGACTGCTGCAACACAGTATCCTGTCGGCCTGGAACAAGAAGGTTCAGGCATTAGACTTTCCGATGCACCTGTCTCATGCTGTGCGTCAGAGCCTCAATTGGTGGTTAATACCCGAAAACCTGCAGAAGGGGAAATCTTTTCTACCGGTTACCTGGAAGGTGGTAACAACAGATGCCAGTCTTTCGGGTTGGGGAGCAATTCTGGAACAGTCTGCGGTCCAGGGGGTATGGTCCAAAACCGAGAGGACCTTACCCATCAACATTCTGGAGATCCGTGCGGTATATCTAGCCCTAAAAGCCTGGACTCTCAGGCTACAGGGTTGCCCAGTCAGGATCCAGTCCTACAATGCCACAGCAGTGGCTTATATCAATCATCAGGGAGGCACCAGGAGCCAAGCTGCTCAAAGAGAGCTGAACCAGATCTTAGTCTGGGCAGAGAAGCAGGTGCCATGCATATCGGCAGTCTTCATTCCAGGGATAGAGAACTGGCAGGCGGACTATTTAAGTCGCCAGCAGTTACTCCCAGGGGAATAGTCTCTGCATCCCGACGTCTTTTGGGCCATATGCCAAAGATGGGGGGTTCCAGATATAGACCTCTTTGCATCCTGATTCAACAAAAAGATAGACAGATTTGTGGAAAGGACAAAGGATCCTCTTGCATGCGGGACAGATGCGTTGGTGATTCCGTGGTATCGGTTCTCACTGATTTATGCATTCCCGCCTATTCTGCTACTGCCACGACTCCTTCGCAGGTTCAGTCAGGAAAGGAAGTCGGTACTTCTGGTAGCCCCTGCTTGGCCCAGGAGGACTTGGTATGCAGAAATAGTAAGGATGACGGTGGGTTCCCCGTGGACCCTACCGTTACGCCCAGACCTGTTGTCTCAAGGTCCGGTGTTCCATCCTGCCTTACAAACGCTAAATTTGACGGTTTGGCTATTGAAACCCACATTCTGAAGAATCGTGGGCTTTCAGGTCCTGTGATATCTACCTTGATCAATGCAAGGAAGCCAGCTTCCAGAGTAATTTATCATAGAGTCTGGAAAGCTTATGTATCCTGGTGTGAATCCAGGGGTTGGCATCCCAGAAAATATGAGGTAGAATTCTTGATTTTCTACAATTGGGATTAGAGATGAAGCTGGCCTTGAGTACCATCAAGGGCCAGGTCTCGGCCTTATCAGTATTATTTCAACGGCCACTTGCTTCGCATTCTTTGGTCCGAAACTTTATGCAGGGGGCGACGCGTCTTATTCCTCCGGTTAAGGCGCCCCTAAACCCCTGGGACTTGAACTTGGTTCTGTCTGTTTTACAGAAACAGCCTTTTGAACCAATAAATCAGATTCCTTTGTTCTTGTTGACAAGAAAGTTAATTTTTCTGGTAGCCATTTATTCTCTCTGGAGAAGAGACGCTTGAGAGGGGATATGTTTTCAATTTACAAATACTGTACTGGTGACCCCACAATAGGGATAAAACTTTTTCGCAGAAGAGAGTTTAATAAGACTCGTGGCCACTCATTACAATTAGAAGAAAAGAGGTTTAACCTTAAACTATGTAGAGGGTTCTTTACTGTAAGAGCGGCAAGGATGTGGAATTCCCTTCCACAGGCGGTGGTCTCAGTGGGGAGCATTGATAGCTTCAAGAAACTATTAGATAATCACCTGAATGACCGCAATATACAGGGATATGTAATGTAATACTGACACATAATCACACACATAGGTTGGACTTGATGGACTTGTGTCTTTTTTCAACCTCACCTACTATGTAACACTAAGAGTATCAGAATTAGCAGCTCTTTCCTGTAAAGAGCCTTATTTGATTGTACACAAGGATAGAGTGGTACTGCGCCCTCATCCTAGTTTTTTACCGAAGGTGGTTTCAGATTTTCATCTAAACCAAGACCTCGTTCTGCCTTCCTTTTTTTCCAGATCCCTGTTCTTCGGAAGAAAGGTCACTACATTCATTGGATGTAGTAAAAGCAGTCAAGACCTATTTGGAAGCAACTGCTCAAATTTGCAAAACGGATGTTTTGTTCGTACTGCCAGAAGGTCCCAATAGAGGACAGGCAGCGTCAAAGCTACCATTTCTAAATGGATTCGACAATTGATTATTCAAGCTTACGGTTTGAAACAGAAGATTCCTCCATTTCAGATCAAGGCACATTCCACAAGGGCTATTGGTGCTTCTTGGGCAGTGCATCACCGGGCCTCTATGGCTCAAATCTGCAAGGCCGCAACCTGGTCTTCAGTCCATACATTCACCAGATTTTATCAGGTGGATGTGAGAAGGCATGAGGATATCGCCTTTGGGCGTAGTGTGCTGCAGGCAGCGGTACAGGGTCCTCAGGTCTGATTGCACCCTACTTGGTTGTGGTCCCCCCCCCCCTCAGATAGCATTGCTCTGGGACATCCCATCAGTAATTACTGAGGCTCTGTGTCTCGTGATGTACGAGAAAGAAAATAGGATTTTTTTATAACAGCTTACCTGTAAAATCCTTTTCTTTTGATGTACATCACGGGACACAGAGGTCCCACCCCTCTTCTAATACACTTATATTGCTTTGCTACAAAACTGAGGTATTCCTGCAAGGGGAGGGAGTATATAGGGGGTTGAACTTCCTGATTAGGGTGTGCCAGTGTCCAATCACCTAGTGATACCTATATAACCCATCAGTAATTACTCTGTGTCCCGTGATGTACATCAAAAGAAAAGGATTTTACAGGTAAGCTGTTATAAAAAATCCTATTATTCCGCGTACACACAGTCGGACTTTATGACGTAAAATGTGCGATCGGAGCTTGTTGATGGAAATTCCGACCGTGTGTAGGTTCCATCGGACAGTTTCCATCAGTATTTCCGTTGCACAAAGATCTGGTTCTCAAATTTTCCAAAAACAAAATCTGTTTGCGTAAATTCCGATCGTGTGTACTTAATTTTGACGCACAAATTGCCATGCATGCTCAGAATAAATTACAAGACGTTCGTAATGGACATAGCACATTCGTCACGCTGCAAATTTTGAAAACTTTTTATGCAGCGCATTCTCTTCTTTAGTATGCTAGAATAATGAAGTTGTTTTGCTGCTCATATTCACACAGAGTTCTCACAAACTGATTTCTTTATCATTTCTAATGATCTCATGAATAATATTTTTTTTTTGTCAGATCTCTATAATAACTTTTTTTTTTTTACCAAGATTTGCATTTTTTTTTTGTTTTCTAGTGCTCTCCATAATATTATTTCTCGTTTTGAGTGTCAAGTTACCACAACACCACTATTATCTTTTATTTTTTTACCTCAAGGAGGTTGGTTGGTGCCCCTTGTTAATTTGACCTTGTATTTTAGAAATGTACATGCCTACTCACAAACAAACGGTCCTTTTTGAAGTAAAACACATAGGCAAGTATTTGTGAAAAATAAATATCCATTTATTCTGGGTCATAACAAAATAAAGAGGAAGGCAACGCTGGAGAAACTGGTGTAATTTGTGAAGCCTTTGTACCCCAGGGCACACATGTATTATTTTACAGTCAAAATTGGTGGCCTGAGGAGTCCATATAATAGTGAGCACATTCCAGTCCAGGACTACAAGAGATCGGGAACAGCAGCAGATGACATATCTGTCCCCAGGCTGTGGTCATACAACAGCCTGCATCTTTTGTCAGACCTGACTGAACACAGGCCATCACTCTCTGGTCTTCCTTACACGCTTCCTTCCAGGCTGTGGCTCTGGTGTTGGAGGTGAGGCAGGAGGCGGAGGAGGAGGAGGAGGAGGAGGTGGACCTGGAGGAGGAGGAGGAGCATGGTTCAACTCACAAATGTGGCTTTGGCTTGAGTTCACCCCTCAACCCCTTATTTAGGGCTTGCAAGATCATTTCCTCGCATAAGAGGCATTGGCCCTCCTCCATTTCCAGCATTTTGCAGGCTTTCGTGTAGGCATAGTCCTCTTGAACACTGGGGGGGTTTCTGAGGGCCGCAGTAGCCTTCAGAAATAGGCCAATTGCTGCCTCCTTCAGGTTACTCCTCTTCCTGGCAATTTTTTTGTGGAAGACCGAGGGGAGTGACCTGGGATTCGGGCAGGCTACTGGGGCCGGCCACCTCCTGGCTGCCACTTACCCCCGCCACCTCCTGGCTGCTACTTTCCATGGCCTCCTCCTGGCTGAGGCTTTCCTGTGTATGAAAAAGGGACATAGTTTTAGTTTTTGGTTCATCAATCACACACAATTTTCAGCTCATGACTGTTGCAAATTGAATTTAATAAATAGAAAAGACTATCATTCTGACCCAGCATTTTTCATTCTTGTCAAAATCATTTGTGGCCACTACTGTCTATTGATATGTAAAACACTTTGGGAAATCAGAAATTAGTTATCAAAACTAACATATATTTAACATCATTAATTTGACAACCAGAAATATTTTGAAGAATGCTATACCTGACTCAAGCTGGGCTCCTCTACATGTGGCTGCCTGGAAGGCCCAGGTTGGTCGTTGAAAGCCTCAGCTGGGGGGGGGAAGGAAGCCTTGAAGGAAGACTGGAGAGTGCTGGCCTGGGTTCAGTCTGGCCTGCCAGAAAATGCAGTCTGTCGTAGTACCCCAGCCTGGGTACATGAATGTCATCTGCTGCAGCTCCTGATCTCAGGGAATCCTGGATCGTCTTGATCTCCCTAATATAAGTGCTCCTCATGCCACCAATTAGGGCCTTCAAATAGGGGATGTCTGCCATGGGGATCACTGGCTTCACAAATTCAAGCAATTGATCCAGTGCTGCCTTCCTCTTTGGTTTATTGTTATAAAAGGGGTGGTTTACCTGCCACAGACAGGACAGCTCCCTTTTCATATCAATGAATATAGGGATAAAGTCCTCATCATTGAATAGATCCATGTTCTCTGCAAGACACAACACAAGGCAAACCCTAATGTCAGGCGAAACTCTCCTAATCTTGACCCAATATAGGCCTCAATCTATAAGCAGTATAGGCCACTGATGCATCAACTTAAAATTGTACCTTCGTTATAACGATCATCACTTCCAACACTTCGTCCCCGCTCACATATCGTACATGTGACGCACTCGTGTTCCGCTTTATATACACTGTGCATGCGTGAAACTCCACCCGCCCCTGACATTCTTTTTAGTCTATTCCCCGCCCCTTGTCTTTTGGCACAGTGGGAGAGCACATGGCGGAGAGACAACAGCTACATGCAGAGGAGAGCAGCAAAGACAAAAGGCCGGAGCCTTGAACCTCCTGATCCCGGAGGAGATTGAAGGTCTCAATTATGGCCTTTATAGAGAGGGTGGAGATGGTGGACATCTTCAAGAGGGCCGACTATGATGGGAAGTATGGACCGTACCCAAACCCAAATGTGAGAAAGGCCAAGATCATGCCTAAAGTCGTGAAGAATCTGCACAGGAATTTTGGGGTATGGCAATCCAAGGATCAACTGAGGAAATGATGGTCAGACCTCAGACCTCAAGCAGGATCCGTACAGAAGAATCAAGAGAGTGCTGCAAAAAAGTAAGTATTTTGTTGTGTGTTCCTGTTCTTCTTCTTAACGTTCATGCTGCTCCATGTGCTTTTCTTTACTGTTGTAAAATGGCAACTTTCATGCTCATGGGCATAGTAATTGTTCATAGGAAACATTGTTTGTTCTCCCACTTATAAGATGTTTTTGGCAGATACAGGTTAACTACATTTGTTCATGCCTATTTGTATTAGGAGAGGACACTCAGCAGCTGTTTACACATCTGGACGCAGGAGCACTAGTGTGGGACAACAGAATCAAATTTTTTAGGGTGTCCCACACAGGTGATCCAGTGGGTACTAGGGGTGTCTACATGTGTGAAACTTGTACAAAAAAGGGAAGTATTCCAGCTTTAGAAATGAAATAAAAATGTCTTCAGCTTGGAACTTTGCCACACCAGACAATTGTAGGACACTTTAAAGCAATGTTTCATATTCCTATTTCTGCCCTCCAGTATCTGTGTGCTAAGTACAGTACCTGCCGCTGATATTGTGTTTCCAGTGCAATGGGATCACGCTGGAAATCACCGATGTGAAGCTGCGCTTCTCGCGCTCGCCGCCCCCACGAGATGCAGTGTATCCATAGGAATGTATAGGGGGCGGCAAGCGGGAGGAGCGACATAGCTCTGCGCTGGCTCCCGCAACGGGGCTCGCGGGTGTCAATCTCGCCGCTAACAGCGGCGAAATTGACACGATTTCGGCAGTGTGTACTGTATACCTTTTTTTTATTCACATAGGGGAGAAAAGACTTGGGACATCTGAGGACACCAGGGACCCCCGCACCTCCAAAAGAAGGGGAAGTCACCAAAACACAAGCAGAGGATGAGGAGGGAGACATTTTGGAAGTGTGCAAAATTGTCACCACAACAGGTGAGTGTCTGAGACCACATCTTCAGGTAAGATATCTGTTTCTGCATATTTATAATACATGGTGTGTTTTTTTTTTTTTTTTTAGGTGATGTGGATGTTGTGGAAGAAGAATCTCATTTCACCAGTGAAAGTGCCCAGATCCTCATCGGGGAGATAATGGGGTACAATCGCGATTTAGAAAATATAAAGCAAAACATCAATGATGTTCAACAAAAAAATGAAGAACATCATTGATGTTTTAGGGAGAATCTAAAATACACAAAAATGTAACCCTTTTTTTTTTTGTGTATTTTTGGTTTGAAAAAAAGTTTTAAAGTATTTTAAAAGCCAAATTTTGAAGGTGCACACAGTGTGTCAACATGTGCTGTCTGCCATCAGGGGATATCAATGTACACGTTTTGTGGGTGGAACCCCTTCCTTGCTACTAAAGTAGCTGAGAGGAAGGGGTTGCACCCCCAAAACACGTCCATTGAGCCCCCATAATGGGAGCTAGCACATGTTGAGTTTAGGCATGGGATCAGGATGGAAATCCCCATTTTGAATCCCAATTTGTGTGCATCTTCAAAATTTGGCTTTTACAGGGGTGACATCACCCCATCTGATGAAGGCAATATCAACACAGTTTGGACATACTAATGTCTGATATTGCCTTCACTTTGTCAAAGTTGAACTTTGTAAGTTCCTGAGTTGTGTATGTTATGTTTTGAAACATGCCTGTTTAACCAAAAAAGGCTATTTCTAATTAATGTGACAAAAAATAATGTTATACACCAAAGCTGTTGGTTTGTTCAAAAACACTTTTCTAAACGCACATGTGAATGTGCTTTGAGTAAAAAGTTTTCTACTCAACAATGTGTGGCTTCTTCTTTCAATGATCAAAAGCAGTTTTTGGAGTAAAAGTTGGTATTTACAGTGACAATGGGGGTTATTTACTAAAGGCAAATCCACTTTGCACTACAAGTGCAGTTACATTTGCAAAGTGAAATTTCCTTTAGTAAACACCCACAGTGCTTTATAATTTGCCACAATCACACCATTTTCATGACTCTATAAAATTAATTCATGGTGCTGAAAATGATGAATATTTTTCTTAGCAATGCATTACATACATTAACAACAAAAACAAGGTGTGTGTAGCAGACCCACAACATAATAATAGTTCGCTGAAGAAGAGATTGTCACCTCATGTATCAAATAAATTACATTTGCACTATTGAAGAAAATGTCCAAAAAGAAAAGCCCATTGGAGAACCTCGGAGACAGCTAAAGGAAACCCAGGTAGTAAATCAAAGGAAATATTCTTTCAGTTTAAGTTCAACAATTTAGGATAAAATGTTTCTTAATCAGTTTCTGGCATATCAATGGCCCCCCCACCCGCAAAGTACTCGACATACTTCTGTCTTACTTCGCGGGCGCTTTGCCGGGGGCAAGCTAGGATGGCCAGCTTCAAGCGCCGTCAGGGTTTCTTGTTGAAGTCCGGCCTCAGGCCCAACTGAGGCCACATAGTTCATTGAATTTCTCCTTAAAGAGTTGTATAGAATGCAGCATGCAAGGATTATATGGTTAGGTTTATATTCCGCCATGTTGATTGGCGTACGGAATAGGTGGAACCGGCTGGCCATTATCCCAAAAGTGTTCTCCACCACTCTTCTGGCTCTGGCCAGACGGTAGTTATAAACCCTCTGGTCTGTGGTGAGGAAAGCACTGAAAAACAGAAAGGCTGGAGCTGAAAATCAGATACGAGTGGACAAGAATGCACTAAAAATCAAATACGTAATAGAGATACAAACCCACAAGCACAAACTGAAGAGCAGTAACGATCGTAAAAGCAGGAGGCTAAAAAGGGCGAATCGTCTGTCACCAAACTTCTACTAACACAAGATTAGCGAAAGGAGCCCAAAGGGTTTTGAACTTCCTCTTTCTAGTGCCGTTGTACGTGTTGTACGTCACCGCTTTCTTGACGTTCCGTCGGAAAAAATCCATGGATTTTGTTGTCGGAATGTCCGATCAATGTCCAATCGTGTGTACAGGGCATTAGAAACCAAAATTAAGGAGGATGAAGCCTGAGATATTACTTTCATCACAGGCTTTAACAAACAATATAAATATCTGGAAAAAAGCATTAAAAAATACTGGCCAGTTCTACAAAAAGATCCCATTTTGAATCAAATTTTACCCAGCAGATCAAAATTTATTTACCGCAGAGCTCCAGGCTTAAGAATCAAATTAGTTAAAAATATACCTGACCCCCTAAACCAGTGATGGTGAACCTTGGCACCCCAGATGTTTTGAAACTACATTTCCCATGATGCTCAGCTACACTGCAGAGTGGATGAGCATCCACTCTGCAGTGTAGCTGAGCATCATGGGAAATGTAGTTCCAAAACATCTGGGGTGCCAAGGTTCGCCATCACTGCCCTAAACAATCACAAATTATTATGTTCAATCTGGAAGGTTTCTCCAGATGTGGTAGGTGTGGTCCTTGTAAAAGTACCAAAACAGCTAAGAACGCGGTGACGTACACCACAAATGACGAGACTAGAAAAGGCCAGTTCAGAACCAAGCGCGGCTCCCTTTGGGCTCCTTTTGCTAATCTTGTGTTAGTAAAAGTTTGGTGAGAGACGATTCACGCTTTTTCAGACTCGTGGTTTTCAGATCGTTTTCTGCTGTTCAGTTTGTGCTTGTGGGTTTGTATCTGCTCTTCAGTGCGTGCAGCAAGCTACGCGTGACTCAGTCATTGTGTTCTTGTTTGTTCGTTACTGTTTTTCAGGTCGCTCTTCACAGGCCTTGCTGTTCTTCAGTGCGTTCTGTTACTTCGTTCTGATCAGCCGACCGTTTTCTAGCCATGTTGCGTATACGTACTCCTCGTAGAGTTCATGCTGTGCGGGGGCTTGGTGTTGGGGTCCTTACCTTGACACACGTCCAGTCCATGAACAGGGTGGGGAGGAGTTCATGGACCAAGAATTGGTTGCTTCAGCGTGACCAGTTCTGTCATATGCCTTTGCTCCGTGAGATCCGTGAGAATAATCCTGATGATTTCAGGAACTTTCTCCGGATGACGGACCCCATATTTGACCATTTGTTGGCTTTGCTGACCCCTTATATTAGCAGGCAGGATACCTGCATGAGGCAAGACATCACTGGCATACTAAGTATATGAAGGTAAGTTTTTTATCCTTTAATATCACATTTTATTGTATTTAATGTTTGCTAATATATTGTATTTATTTCCTCATTCCCTAATTACCATGATTGTAATATGCTGTGAATGTCCCCTTTGTCCTCATGCATGCTGGATTTTTATGTAATTATTTTTGTTGTCCTTCATACATATTTGCCTTCACTTATCTCCCCAGCATGGTCTCCTGGCCCTATATTCACCTCATGTAGTCACTTATCAATGTATTTTATCAGCTCTATAGTAGTGCTTTACCCCAAACACCCCCTAAAATGTTTTAAAATGTGATTGGTGCTTTAAATTCAGGCAGAGTGCCAGAGGCTTT
Organism: Aquarana catesbeiana; assembly: GCF_042186555.1. Lineage (NCBI taxonomy): Eukaryota > Metazoa > Chordata > Amphibia > Anura > Ranidae > Aquarana > Aquarana catesbeiana. The sequence continues at coordinate 732,981,326 of NC_133326.1, read as the reverse complement.
TTTTGGGGGGTCCCCAAATCATTTGGAACCCTCCCTCCCCCCAACTGCTAAGTCAGCTGATAACAATTCTCTATCTATCCTCAATCATCTATCTGGTGACTTTGCCAAACCCATACACACTATACCCACCTTCTTTAGTGGTCAGATGTATGGATGAATTCCCCAAAGCATGTATTGCAAGGGCCTGCCTGTATACTTTCCAATGGTACTGTTTACATTTTTTGTATCATATTATTATCTTGATAGGTAATAGCAGAATGTCCAAATGTGCTCAAATGTGTACAATGTGTATTTATATCTTTGTATTATGACACTTCTTACCTGTCCAGTGGGCTGCCAATAGTGTAACTAAGGAGGGGCTGGCCAAAGTAATACCCATTATTTAGGCATTCATCTCTCAATGAAGTGGAGAGGGTTACCTGTCCAAGAGCTCCCCCCCATAATGTTAGAAATGGCCCATGAGAGGGGGGGTAATCTGATAGGTGTACCTTATACTTTGTCCTTTAAAAACTCCCTCAAATAAATGTTATCTTGATGTTGGCCAAGAATGTTTGTGTCTAATCTGCTTTCCCTGTTTATGTGCAAAATGACTAATTTTGTTTTTTTGTTTTGACTCCACAGTTTCCTTCCACGCCACAGGAATGGCAGACTGTGGCCTCCCACTTTGCCCAGCGGTGGGACTTTCCTAACTGTGGAGGGGCAATTGATGGGAAACACGTCCACATCATCCCACCACCCAACTCGGGGTCGTACTATTATAATTATAAGGGGTTCAATAGTATTGTGATGTTGGCGGTGGTGTCGGCTACTTATGAGTTCCTGTATGTGGACGTGGGGAAGAATGTCCGGATGTCCAATGGTGGAGTCATCGCCCAGACGGAGTTCTACAGTCTCCAGAATGGCAGCTTGGACTTGCCACCTCCAGAAGACAATGTGGAAGGACTCCCATTCGTCTTCGTTGCAGATGAAGCATTTGCGCTGGGGGACCATCTTATGCGGCCATTCCTGATGAGGACCCTCACCCTGGACCAGAGGGTTTTTAATTACCGGCTGGCCAGAGCCAGAAGAGTGGTGGAGAACATGTTTGGAATCATGGCCAGCCGGTTCCGCCTATTTCTTACACCCATACATATGGCGGAGTATAAACTGAATCATATAATCCTGGCGTGCTGTGTTCTACACAACTTTTTACGGCAACATTCTGCCAACTATGCTGGCTCAGTTGGGCCTGAGGCTGCAATTCCAAATGAAGCAACCCTGACGGCGCTTGAAAGTGGCCGTCCTGGCTTGCCCCCCCTGAGTGCCCGTGATGTCCGGCTAAGATACCTTGAATTATTTGCGGGTAGGGGGGCTATCAATATGCCAGACAATGTCTAAAACCTTTTTCAAATAAGAATAAAAAAAAATACTCAAATCTTTGGTGACATTTACTGCTTGTGTTTGTTTTAGATGACCCTGACAGAAATGTGGTGAATCCTGAAAATGGCGTGATTGTGTAACCTTACAAAGCACTGTTGGGTGTTATTTACTAAAGGCAAAGACACTTTGCACTACAAGTGCACTTGAAACTGCACTTGTAGTGCAAAGTGGATTTGCCCTTAGGAATTAACACCCACTGTCACAGAAAACAGCAATTAGAGCACCACAAGAGTGTTGTAGCGTTGAGACAATAATCCACACATTCTTGATTAACACTCTTTTTAATACCAGCACAATCACATGTGCATTTAGAAAAGGTTTTTAAAACAAACCAACATGTTTGTTGTATAACAATTTTTGGGGTCACATTAGAAAAAGTAGAAATGTCCATTTAAGATAAAACAGGCATGTTTAAAACCAACAAAAAAGACACAAATCTTGAACTTACGAAGTTCACATTTGGTAGAACTTGAAGGCAATATCAGACATGAGTATTTACAAACTGTGTTTGATATAGCGTTCAGATGGGGTGAAGTCACCCCAGGAAAAGCCAAATTTTGAAGATGCACACAAATTTACGAATGTCAACATGTGCTACCTGCCATCACGGGGGATCAAGGGACGTGTTTTGGGGGTGCAACCCCTTCCTCACAGCTACTTTATTATTGAGGAAGGGGTTGCACCCCCAAAACACATCAATTGATCTCCCGTGATGGCAGATAGCACATGTTGACACACTGTGTGCCTCTTCAAAATTTGGCTTTTCTTGAATTTGTCAAAAAATGTCAAAAATTTGTAGCACACAAAAAACAAAGGGATTTGGAGGGGTTTTAAACTCTCCTTAAAACATCAATGATGTTCTTCATTTTTTGAAGAACATCATTGATGTTTTTCTTGATGTTTTCCAAGTCCCTATTACACCCCCTGATCTCCCCAATCAGCATCTGTGCACTTTCCGAGGTGAAAGGATCTGGATCCACAACATCACGATCACCTAAAAAGATAGAAACCAAAAAACACCATGTATTATAAATATGCCGGCATCCATCTCTTATCTGAGCCTGTGGTCGCAGACACTCACCTGTTGTGGTGCCAATTTCCACCACGTCTTCCTCCTCCTGCTCTGCGTTGCTTGGGTGGATTTCCCCTTCTTCCAGAGGTGGGGGGTCTGTGGTCTCCTCAGATGAGGGGTGTCCTCCGAGTCTTTTCTCCCCTATGTAAAAAAAAATTGGTATACTTAGCACACAGATATTTGATGTCAGAACTATAAATATGAAACATTGCTTGGAAGTGGGGTACAATTGTCTATTTTGGCAGAGTTCCAAGATGTAGAATTTTTAGTGTCCTTTGTCAAGCTTCAATACTTTACCTGTTTTGTACAAGCTTCACAGATGGAGACACCCCTATAGTATACACTGGAGCACCTGTGTGGGCCCCCTAATAAAATGGGTGTTCTTGTGTCCCTCACTAGTGCTACAGCGTCCAGATGTGAAAACTGCTCCTGAGTGTCCTCTCCTTACACAGAATCTAGTTTGCATTTCATTCTAGTAACAAACACATCTACACAACCAAATTAGTTTCAGACAAGTAGGCCCTAAAAAATGTGGGCAAATGCATATGGCCAAAACAATGGTGTTTTATAGGCCGAACGAACAATGTTTTATACGAACGAATAATGTGCCCATGAACATGAAAGTTGCCTTTTGAAACTGGATAACAGTTAAGAAAAGCACATGGAGCAGCACGAACGTAATAAACATAAAGAATAAGAACACAGGACAACTACTTACTTTTTTGCAGCACTCTCCAGATCTTTCGGTACTGCTCATGCTCTCTTAATTTCAGGTCTGACCACCGCTTCCTGAGCTGATCTTTCGATTGTCGTACCCCGAAATTCCGGTGCAGACTCTTGACCACTTTCGCCATTATCTTGGCCTTTCTGACATTGGGGTTGGGGTAAGGTCCATACTTCCCGTCATAGTCGGCCTTCTTCAGGATATTGACCATCTCCAACATCTCCCCATAGGACATATTCGATGCCTTAAATATTCTCCTTCTGGATCCAGATGTTTCAGGCTCTGGGCTTTCCTCCTCCTCCTCCTGGTTGCTGTAATTAGCACGCACTTGCTGTGTCTCCGCCATGTGCTCTTCACCCACTGCGCTGAACGAAAAGGGGCAGGGAATAGACTAAAAAGAACGTCAGGGGCGGGCGGAGTTACACGCATGCGCAGAGTGTATAAAGCGTAACACGCGTGCGTAGTACGTACGATCTGTGAGTGGAGGAAGGAGTATCGGAGGCGCCGATCGTGATAACGAAGGTAAGATCTAAACTTGGGCCTATACTGCTTCTAGATTGAGGCCTATATTGTAACAAGATTAGGAGAGTTTTGCCTGACATTAGGGTTTGTCTCGTGTTGTGTCTTGCAGATAAAATGGATGGCTTCAATGACCACAACTTCCTCCCCCTGTTCATAGACAAGTACAGGGAGCTGCCCTGTCTGTGGCAGGTAAAACATCCACATTAAAATCATAAACAAAAGAGGCAGACAGCGCTGGAGAAACTGCTGGAGTTGGTGAAGCCGGTGGTCCCCACAGCAAATATCCCCTATTTAAAAGCCAAAATTGGTGGCCTGAGGAGCACTTATCTTAGGGAGCGCAAGAAGGTCACGGATTCCCAGAGATCAGAAGCTGCAGCAGATGACGTTTATGTCCCCAGGCTGTGGTACTATGAGAGACTGCGATTTCTGTCAGACCAGACTGGAGTCAGGGAATCCCTCTCCACTCTTCCTTCCACTCTTCCTTCCACCCCAGCTGAGGCTTCCGATGTCCAACCTGGGACTTCCAGCTAGGAAGAAGTGGAGGAGCCCAGCTTGAGCCAGGTATAGCATTCTTCTACAGATTTCTGGTCAATAAATAAATGATGTTTACTAGATGTTATTATTGATTAATTTTTGATTATTATTATTATTTATTAATTGCTGATTTAATAAAGTGTTTTACATATCAATAGACAGTAGTTTTCAAAAATAATTGGGACAAGAATGAAAAATGCTGGGCTCAGAATGATAGTCTTTTATATTTGTTAACATTCAGTTTGCAACAGTCATGAGGTGAAAATTGTGTGTGATTGATGAATAAAAAAATAAAACTATGTCCCTTTTTCATACACAGGAAGACTTCAGCCAGGAGGAGGCTGTGGAATGTGGCAGCCAGGAGGAGGCGGGGCTAAGTGGCAGCCAGGAGAAGACTGGGACCAGTAGGAGCCTGACCGAATGGCAGGTTCCTCCCCTCAGCCTTCCATACAAAAGACCGAGGAAGGGGAGTCACGTTCAGGATTCAGCACTCAGGCTCATTCAGGAGGCTTCTGCATCCCTCAGAGCCACCCCCACTCCCGAAGATGCCTTTACCTGCATGGCTGCCACCAAACTGCAGGGCATGCAGGAGGGTCAACGCAAGCTGTGTGAGGACCTTCTGTATAAAGTCCTAAGTAAGGGGGTGAGTGGCAAAATCACACCCAATACCCACCTGAGTGAGTTGGCCCATCCCCCTCCTCCTCCTCCTCCTGCCACAACTCCACCACCACAGCCACAGTGTGGAAGGAAGCGTGGAAGGAAGACCAGAGAGTGATGGCCCTGGGTTCAGTCTTGTCTGGCCAAGGATGCAGTCTCTTGTATGACCACAGCCTGGGGACACAGATGTCATCTGCTGCTTTCATGATCTCTGGGACTTCTGGACCAGACTGCCTTACATATGGACTCCTCAGGCCACGAATTTTGGTGTTAAATAATTGATGTGTGCCCTGGGGGTCAAAGGCTTCGCCAATTTCTGCTGTTTCTCCAGCGTTGCCTCCCTCTTTGTTTGCAGGTACATTTCGAATATACAATGTGAAATTAACAAGGGACACCAACACCAAACAATCTCCTTGAGATTAAAGATAATACATGAGATACTTGAGATTAAATAATACAAGATATCAATGGTGTTGTGGTAACTTGACACACAAAACACACACAAACATATTCTGGAGTAAAACCCAAAAAAACACAAAATAAAAACAGCCTTGAAAAAAATACAAACCAAAAAAATAAATAAAAACAGCCTTGAAAAAAATACAAAACAAAAATAAAACAAAAAAAGAGATTTGGTCAGATGTGCCAAATCAAAATATATTGAGGGAATCCCGCTAAATAATAAAGAAAGAAGTTTGTGAGAAGTCTGTGTGAATATCAGCAGCAAAACTACTTCATTCTTCTCACATTATAAAGAAGAAGAGATTGCGCTGTATTAAACAATTTTTGACATTGCAGCGTGATAAAAGTTCTGTATCCATTCCGAACGCTAATTTTACCAGACCAAGCTGTTCCGTCTCAGAATTTCTTCTGAGCATGCGTGGCACTTTGTGCGTCGGAATTGTCCACACACGGTCGGAATTTAAGCGATCGGATTTTGTTGTCAGAACATTTTATAGCCTGCTCTCAAACTTTGTGTGTCGGAAAATCCGATGGAAAAAGTCCAATGGAGCCCACACACGGTCGGAATTTCCGACAACACGCTCCGATCGCACATTTTCCGTCGGAAAATCCGACCGTGTGTACGGGGCATAAGAATGTAACCTACGTTCTGGAATGTACCTGTGGGTACCAATATGTGGGTAGAACGTTCTAGGACATTGTCCAAACTTGTTGGTGAACACATCACCAACATGCGTAATGGATTTCCTAAAGTGTGTCAAATCACTTCAGAATGGTACATAATAAAAATCCAGCTGCACTATCCTTCTATGCCATTGACACCGTCAATAAGCATTGGAGGGGTGCCAATATGATTAAAAACATATCTCAAAAAAAAACTAGATGGATGTTTGAACTCCAGACCCTTACCCCATCAGCGTTAATTGTTGAGCTGGGTCTCAACCACTTTATAACCAATTATTAGCAGTCCATTTAGTCCTCTTTGCTCACTGTAACCTAATTTTATGTTCAATACGTTTTTATTGTTTTCTTACAGTTTAAACATAAAAGAACAAAAACTGGACCGGACGCCAGACAATAGGCGAACTGATCCAATAAAAAATTGAAATGTGTGAACATCAATTTAATGCATTCCATTACATACATAGAAATGACTTGAAAGGGTGTCTAAGACATTATGCACCTTACATAGTGCTAATATTTGAGTGGCCGCCCACCCTACCGGCTTGGATGCCCCTATGGGACCCTGTTGCATCCAAAGACCGAGGGGACAGGAGTCTCCATGTAAGGCTTCAGAACCTAAGTTTAGAATACATTCAAGTATTTGAACTATCCGTCGTACATACCGGCAGTCCATGGTTTTGGTTAACACATGGAATGGCTGTCTCAAACTAGGAGTAGGGGAGAAGAGAGAGAGAAAGAAAGATGGTAAAGGGGAGAACCCCAAGAAAGAGACAGAGTAGGGGAAAAAAGGGGGGGAGAGGGAACTCAAGGCAGCGGGCCTCAGGCCCTTACAGGCAGAACAGTTACAGGTAGGTAATAGTAAATTAGAGGGATTTCAGGCACTCAAGAAGGACTCACTAAAGAGAGTCTGTTCTTCAGCTTGTCTGAAGTAGAGTAATGCCTCCAGATACTCCAGATGAATGAAAACTTTGTTTCTTTTTCGATAACTTTAGCCTGCATCTCCTCCATCAACATAATGTCATTTATCTGGGCCACCCACTCAATAAGGGATGGAGGGGAGGTAGTTTTCCAGTGTCTGGGTATTAAGTGTCTCCCCGCGCTGAGGAAAAATTTAAGGAGGCTATGTTTTTGAGATTTAATGGACCCTGGCAGTATGGAGAATGGAGAGAAGTGCTATCGGGGGAAGGCGTGAGAGGTTTGTCATAAATTTCAGTATAGATTTGAAAAATCTGTGTCCAAAATGGACAGATCACATCGCATTCCCACCAAACATGAATGTACGTGCCCTTTGCGCAGTTACATCTCCAGCAACTGTAACCTAATTTTAATTGTAACTTAATTATTATGCTTACTGCATCCTAATTACATGTCATTGAGGTAGAGTAATTGTCAGAGGCCGCCTAACGGTGGTCATCCTGCCTATACTCAACATTTTAATACCCATGTATAGAAATTAATTTTCATTATTAAACACAATTAAATCAGTATATATAATCTCCAAATTGCTTATAGTTTACTAGGGATGAGCTTTACGTTCGAGTCAAACATCGCCCAATCATAGCATGCTCCTGAGCGAGAGCCATAATTGGCCAAAACAGGGTGCCTTTTGCCAATCATGGCTCAGGGGCACTAAGTCCACGGCCCACACTATATAAGGCTGCTTACATAGCACCGTATAGTGGATGGAGATAGAGATATTGAGCTAGATTAGGCAGGTTAGTTAGTGGCAGTGTATTTGATATATACATACAGTCAGACTAGTGTATGTGTATATATATATAAGCCCTACCCCCCAAATAAGCTGTAGTTAAAGTCCTTGTAGGTCTTATTTTCAGGGTAGGGCTTATTTTCGGGGAAACAGGGTAGGGCTTATTTTGGGGGTAGGGCTTATATTGCAGCCATCACTGACAACCACGCTAGGTCTTATTTTCGGGGAAACGGGGTATATATATATACATATATATATATATATATATATATATATATATATATATACTCTGCATTCAACGTAGCCTATATATACAGTGTGAACTATATTCAGTCAGTACAGGCAATGTATTTAATATATTCCGTCAGTACAGGCAGTGTGTTAGAATATTATTTCAAATTCTTAATTCGGCACTTATAGGTGTTATATTAATTCATGGCAAGCTTGCAAAACATATTTGGTTTTATGATTAGTCATAATAAATATAGTACACGTAAATGACCTTGATCAAATGTTCAGTAAAATAGAGCCTCATCTGAAGCTGAGTTAGTAATATGTTTCTTGTGTAACCAATTTCAGTATGACATATAAGGTATCATGGTATAGAATGTCATGGGAAGACAAGAATAGATCAGTATAGGTAGTTAGAGGTATTATATATATTTATATCTTGTTAAGTAAGTTTAGTGTAGTCTTAGTCATATTAATAAGTATTACTATATAGTTACTTTATTGTAGTTAAAATTGGTAATATGTGTTCATATAGTTTGGTTATATGACATTACATGATCAGCACATTACTTCAAGTATAGAGTGTTACATGTGGACTTGTCACTCAAACTCCATATTTATCTGCTTTTGGTATAACATATTGCTGAAGTTAGCAGAAATTATTGTGTGCCATACAAGGTTTGTGTGAGGTGATGACGTTCACGTGTAATATATAAAGCCAACACTTGCAGATTGAAAGAGACAAACACACACACACCCACTAGGAGAGATGACACTGCCATATTTACACAAAGACACTTTAATATGTTGGGACAGCTGAATTCTGCCAGAAGTCTAAGAACGTCATTTCCTGCTTCTCTTTTGTTACACAAAACAGCATGGAAGACTGAAGCTAGCTGGTATGAAGGATATACTTGCTTTCATAAGCTTATTACAGCATTATGACCATTTATTCTATATATTTTTACCTACACTGAACTGAACTGTTATACTTTGACTGCTGAGGCGCAATGAGCCCAGGTTTAACTGTAACATAGATGTATAGAAAAACCTTCCCCCTTGCCCCCTCACCTCATTAAATAAACACACTTACAACCATTAGGTTGGAAAGGGCAAGGCCACAGCTTTATTAAAGCTTTATTAAATCCAAACATAACATGTGAACACTTTCAACCAGTGCCAGTCACAGTTGTACTGTGAGCACACAATTCCAAACGGGGACCTGTCCTTAACATAAGTACTGGATAGGCTGCCTACTTCCGATTTCCATCAAGGGCATAGCCCATTACAGCCATTTTATGCTGGCAGGGTCAAGAAACTGCCGCCCGCCTGTCAGTGGCTAACTGACGGGCGCCCCACCTCAACCAGCACCTGTTCCACACTACGCTGAAGGCCAAGGTTACAGATATCCAATCCAATGTCATTAGGGTGAACGCCATCTGATCTCAGCAGAACATCATTAGCACCCTCCAAATCCTTGTGCCGGATCACAAACCCCCAAATCTGTCAAACAAACTTTGCGACGGAAGAGTTTCAGGCGTGGGCCAGGTATCTCCCGAGCCCATAGCAAGTGAGACACGATTTCAGACCAGATGAGAATCAAGTTGGTAAAGACTGAATAACACTGGGTGATGTCTCGCTTGCTAGCGGAAATTAAGTCCACGGAACATGTATAACCAACGTCATTCCCACCAGCATGAAGAACCAAGATGATGGGGCCAGAAACATGAGCATGAAGTCGCAAGCATAACCCACGGAGCCCAAGCCAGCGGATCCTGGCGAGATCATAGGCAAAACCCAAATTCTTCCCGTAGCTCGGAACTTCCGACCGTCGAGCGGCCCAGTAGATGAAGGAATCTCCAACTATCCATATTGGACCCGGGTAACAACCTGAAAATTAAAACAACAGATGTGGGCGGACGTACAACAAAAAACAAATTGATTCCCACCTACCCAGACGCTGGAGTTCTGTATTGGAGAAACCCATACCAGAAGCAGCAGTGGCAGCACCGATGAGTGGGTCACAAAATTGTGCAAAGGGAGGCCCGTTATCTTGAGGCAACAACGGAAAACCCGTAAAAATTGGAACCTGCTCAGAGAGGAGGAATCAGCATGGATGAAGAAGGTGGAGGGGGGGGCAAGCGGACATGAAAGGGGAGGCTAGCGACACAGGGCAAAAGGGGCCACCACAAGGGTACAGAACAACCTATCTACCCTTGCCAAAGCCGTCAGTCTTCGAGGTATGCAACAACACCGACACGCAGTGCTCAGAGAAGGATACATCCTTCGCCAGAATGCTGCCCGCTGAGGACGTTGATTTAGAGACCAGTTTGCCGATGTGAAAGGCACAAAAAAATGCCCAGGAGAAGGCCACTCAAAAAAGAAGGGTCTCAAACGTAGGGGAGCACATGGACGGCAACAGGAAAAGGATACAGTAGAGGATCTGGAGGGAAACCAGGCACTGAGAATCGGGAGAATGGGTAGCACGTCTCCAACCCCGCAGTACCCGTTGGACAGGAAATGCTTTTGTGAAGTCTTCCCACCCCAGGAGCTGAAACCAAAAGGACAATGCAGACATGGTCGACAAAACCGTGGAACCCGAAGCACCTTTCTGCAGCAAATAAACTAGGTAAGTAAACAAAGCCATACATCTGTCATGTGAGGAAGAGATTGAAAACTCACCGCCCTACACCATTGGTCCCACACACGACAGTACGACTCCCATGTCCGTGGAGACAGCGACGCCCAGAGGAGGTCTAGCAAACATCGGAAACAAGGTTCCACAAGTAGGCCGGACAGGGGAGGCCCTCCAGGGAAGCCGACGGGGCCAGGGAGCGAAACCGATCAAGCTTTAAATAGGATAGAGCATCAGCAATATCGTTAGCAGTCCCAGAAACATGCCTGGCCCTAAAACAAATGTTAAACTGCAAGCACTTTAAAACCAAAAACACAGTAGCGACTCGACCGGAGGGGATCTAGCTGACCACCTGCACCATGCTCATGTTGTAGGACCAGAAAACTACTTGGCGTTTGCGCAACTGTTCGCCCCACAGCTCAATGGCGACAATGATCGGGAAGAGCATGGGCTCCATGCGAGCCCATGAGGCCGGCCAACACTCGGCAGACCACTCCCCTTGGACGAAAGCGCCAAAACCACAAGAGCCTGCCGCGTCAGTGTATAGCTCCAGCTGTGAGTTCGGTACCTCCTCCCGCAGCCAACAAGACCTGCCATTGTAGGACTGGAGAAAGGATAGCCATATCCCCAAGTCGTCTCGCATGGGCTTGGTGATATGGACCTAGTGGTGCGGGGCAGCCACCCCTTTCATGGCCCATGCCAGGTGTCTGCAAAAAGCCCTCCCCATGCGTCTGACTCTACAGGCAAAGACCAAGTAACCCAGCAAAGACTGAAGTTGTTTTAATTGCAGTTTTTTGGCCCCTCTTGCCAAGTGGACCAGGGAGAGGAGCCTGGCCAGCTTGTCACTGGGCTGCCGAAAAACCATCCCCAGCGTGTCTATTTCTATGCCCAAAAAGGCTAAAACCATCACGGGACCCTCGGTCTTGTCAGCGGACAGTGGAACGGCAAACCGTCCACATGTGTCCTGAAAAACAGAGAGGAGATGCTGACACCAATCACTGTCCGCTGGGCCTATGAAGAGGAAGTCATCTAAGTAATGTAGTATGGACTGACAACCAGCCTCCTCGGTGACTACCCATTCAAGGAAGCTACTGAAGAGCTCAAATAAATAACACGAGATGGCACAGCCCATGGGAAGGCACATGTCAAAAAAGTAGCTTCCATGAAAGTAGCAGCCCAGGAGGTGGAAGCACTCTGGGTGAACCGGGAGGAGGCAGAAGGCGGACTCAATGTCCGCCTTTGCCAACAATGCCGACTGACCGGCAGCTCTAATCAGGTGAAGCGCCTTTTTGAAAGAGGCATAGTCTACCCTGGATCCCTCCGTATCGATGCTGTCGTTGACCGAGAAGCCAGAAGGGTAGTGAAGGTGGTGGATAAGGCAAAATTTTCCCTCCGCCTTTTTGGGACCACAATGAGGGGGGAACTCTCAGGTTGTGTAAAGGGGGAGATCAAATGGGCCTGCCATATGCCCCAACTCCAACTCCTTCTGAAGCTTCTCGGCCACGACAGACTCAAATTCAACTGCAGATTTCAAATTAGATGCCATGGTAGGCACATCCGAAGGAGTGAAAGGTATCCAAAAACCACGGTCCAGGCCGTCTCTCAAGATCAAGGCCTCCCTATGAAGGGGGTACCGGTCTAGCCAGGGATGCATCTCTAAGACGTTCACTGGTGTCCTCCGGTTTAGAAAGGTCAGGCTTGGCTCCCAGCCCGGAAAGTGGTTGCTTTCCCTTTCCGGACTGGAGCACTCGTGCTTAAAATGGCACGCTGTGTACCATTTGCAGTGGCTCTCCTTGAACAGCCAGCAAAGACATTTTTTGAGGGCAGCCGATGCTCCAGAGGGAGCGCAGGCTGGGGACTGAAAGGGCGAAAGCCTGTGGGGGCACATTAGCAATATCCGCAAGCTACCGTCTTGGCAATCAAAACGAAACTCCTTACGTGCCGCCATTTTTTGGCGAAACTGGGTGTCGTAGTGAAACCAACACTGGCCTCCGTAAACCTTATAGGCACCCCAAATAAGATCTAAGTAGCAAAAGAGAGATGCAGCCAACTTCAGAAACCGCTCACAAAGCACTCTGGAGTAAGCGCAGAACCCTTGCAGCCAGTTCCCGAACGTCCTAGGAAACTATTTTGATTTGTCGCCCTGCGCCGCGAAATCAACATGACGAGATTTGTCGGTTGTCTCCATGTCAGGTGGGACGAGCGCGGGAAGATCAATAAATTTGCGATGCCATATCTTGCCCTTTACCTCCTCCATCAGGTGCGTGCCAGTAGGCAAAACTGCCCACAAAGCGCCACCAGTGATGGGGCCCAAACTAACTGCCTGACCCGATACCCCCATACTGGACAGGACTGATTTGACGACCGTAACTATGCGTTCATCTGGTGGGCCCTATACGGGAGCGTCATTGGGCCTACCCCAAATTAAATCAGTCATACTCACTGATGCGTGGAGGCAAAGCTGACGAAGGACGACTGGCAGCAGGTTCAGGCGGAACATCCGGTGCAGGATCGACCATGGTAGGCAGGTGCCCGAGACGTCCATCCCCTGGAGGAACGGTGGTGCCTGGCGAGGCAGGAGGGTGATGATGGAAGGAGAGTTCCAGGGGCGGGGTCCGACCACTGACCCTGAGGAGTCCGGATGGCCGAGGACAGCAGCTGAGCAGTGACAAGAGCACCCGTTGACTCCAGGCGGATGACCCGGGGTGAATGCAGCCCATATCCCAGGACTGGAGTAGGAGTCTCCCGCGGGAGACGAGACTGAGTAGTGGTGGGTGGCAGCCGCCGCAGGGAGGTGCAGTTATACCGGAGTCCGCGGTGAGGGGAGGGCGGCCGGAGAAGAGTGACCATCTCCCGCACTGCTGGGCGCAGGGAGATGCTGGTGGGCAGGAGTCAGCTGGAATGGGTGGGTGGCAGGTATGGAGTGGCCGTCTCCCACCCAGTCGGGCGTAGGGAGACCTTGGCAGTCAGGAGACAAAAGTTCTGGGTGGGCAACCTGGGAAGCATACTGATCTCCCACCCAGACGGGCGCAGAGAGATTCTGAACTGACATCACAGCCTGAGCAGAGTTAACTGGCACATTTAAGTCTCCCGCCCTGCAGGGCGGAGGGAGAGAAGGAGCCACTGGGAGCAGCAGCGCTGGCAGTGTCTAAGCAGACGTCCAGACCTGGCAGAAGACACTCAGGCAGAACGGCATGGAACCCCACAAGCCGCCACCCCCACATGCCGGGGAGCGGGACTAGGTACGGCAGCGGCGGGAACCTGCAAGTGTGGGATGGGGACTGGAAGCACTGCAGCTCCCAACCGACCAAGCACAGGGAGGCAGCCAGGGGAAGAGGCAGCAGGAGGTGCCCGGATGGACTGGATCGCGGCTCTAGGGCTAGGGGGGTAGCGGGAGGAGCCCCGGACCACGGCAGACACTGTCTGGGGGGAAGCCCGCCGGGTTGGACCCCGGCGACGACAGGGAGAGTTCCTGGGCCTCCTAGGAGGGGAAGGGCCAGCACCTGGGTCAGAAGTAACATCGGGGGAGTGGGGAGGGCAGGAAGGCATGTAAGTGGCCATGGAAGGACTGGGACTCAAACGGGAAGGAGGGCGGGCCCGCCTCCGGGCCCTGGGAGCCAGGGACCCCGCAGCAGAGTCCGCAGGTGGAAGGGGGTAGAGGGAGCCATCTCAGGGGAGAGGAGAGTGAAGAACCCGTAAGCCTGATCTTGCAGAGCCAGTTTGTGGACCCTGGCCAACAGGAGCTCGGTGTCCGTGGCTGAGGGACAGGGTCGGTTCCAGCTCTTCCAACCACGTTTATTGAAAGACCCAGAATTCCCTGGGGCAATACTTTTACTGAGCTCAGGCCTAGCCCATCCCCCCTAACAACCAATCCTTGGTAACCACTCAGCCACCTTGTCCTGCACCTGGCCATGCCCCCATGAGTCAAGGCTCTATTTCCCTAAGGGGCTCAAGAGGCCTTCATTTTCTTTGTATTTATGATGCCAACTGTGTGACAATAAACTCAAGTCAGTCTGACTATCAATCCTATTCATCCAGAAATGCCCTTGAGATACAAGAATATTATATATCAATCTTTATTCTTCACCATGTATTTAATATATACCTGTATATACTACTGCATTCAGTATAGCCTATATATATATATACAGTGCATTCAGTGGTGTACAGTTTCTAATACACTTCAGGCAGTGTACACAGTATATAATACAGTGTAGTGCGGTGTTAAAAAAAAAATATACCCATCATGTTTGGAAGGCCACCAAGGAGAGGCAGACACTCACAGGCTACTAAAATAGGGCAAGCAGCCTCTGTGTCTATAGTGAACAGTGGTGGTCGTGGACATGGTGCATCCTCTGCAGGTGGCCGAGGGGCACGCTTGTCCTTTTTTTCTGCTGCTGGCTGTGTTATTTAGCAGAACATGCAGAAGAGTTGGTGGAGTGGATAATAAAGCCGTCCTCTTCCTCCTCATTCTCTATCACCCAGGCTCATAGTAGTTTGCCTTCCAACGAAGCTGCCAAAGCGGCCTATTCCACCGCCTCCTTGTCCACAGTTACTCCTTTCGTAGCCCCACCATCATGCACAGAGGAGTCCCCAGAATTATTCGACCACAGTGTCGGGTACATGCTGCCGGAGGATGCGCAGCAGTTTGAAAACTCTGATTTTGGTTCCCAGGTGGAGGAAGGGAGTAACGTGAGCCTAGTCGCTTGGCGACCGCCTCACGGAGATATACGTCGGCAGAATGGCACGGGCAGGCAAAGCAACGTATATATACGTGGCCGATGTGGTCTCCATGACCGTGCCCGTGGGACCCGCGGACTCGATGTCTGCCCGTGCCTGCGGGGCCCGCAGACTCGATGTAGCCCCACCACCATGCACGGAGGAGTCCCCAGAATTATTCGACCACAGTGTCGGGTACATGCTGCCGGAGGATGCGCAGCAGTTTGAAAACTCTGATTTTGGTTCCCAGGTGGAGGAAGGGAGTAACGTGAGCCTAGTCGCTTGGCGACCGCCTCACGGAGATATACATCGGCAGAATGGCACGGGCAGGCAAAGCAACGTATATATACGCGGCCGCTGTGGTCTCCATGACCGTGCCGTGGGACCCGTGGACTTGATGTCTGCCGGTGTCCAGCGATCGGGTCACGGGATGGCAGAACGGGTGGATGCTTTTGTAAACAAGACATCTCCCTATTCTGCCTAGTGACACAGCACTGATCGCCTGCCACAGTCTGTCACAGTAAGCCACGCCCCCTAACAGTTAGAATCATTCCCTAGGACACACTTAACCCTTTCAGCGCCCTCTACTGGTTAACCCCTTCACTGCCAGTCACATTTACACAGTAATCCGTGCATTTTTATAGCACTGATCGCTGTATAAATGTGAACGGTTCCAAAATAGTGCCAAAAGTGTCCGTTGTGTCCTCCATAATGTCGCAGTCATGATAAAAATTGCAGATCGCCGCCATAACAAGTAAAAAAAATTTATAATAAAAATACCATAAAACTACCCCTATTTTGTAGACGCTATAATTTTTGCGCAAACCAATCAATACGCTTATTGCAATTTTTTGTACCAAAAATATGTAGAAGAATACGTATCGGCCTAAACTGAGGGACAAAATAGATTAAAAAAAAAAAAGGGGGATATTTATTATAGCAAAAAGTACAAAATATTGCTTTTTTTTCAAAATTGTCGCTCTTTTTGTTTATAGCGCAAAAAATAAAAACTGCAGAGGTGATCAAATACCACCAAAAGAAAGCTCTATTTGTAGGATAAAAAGGACGTCAACTTTGGGAGCCACATCACACGACCGCACAATTGTCAGTTAAAGCGACCCAGTGCCGTATCGGAAAAAGTGGCCCGGTTATTTGGCAGCCAAATGGTCCGGAGCTGAAGTGGCTAGAGAGAGGGAGTGCCACAGAGGACAAGAAACTGGCAGTCATGTTCCCCAATCTGTAGCATACTGCCAAGTTTTACTCCAGTGACGAGGAGGGAGGGGATGATGTCACTGACCATACTTGGATGCCTGAGAGAAGAGATGAGGAAACTGAGGAGAAGAAGGCACAACTCCAACGAGGCAGGATGTTCTCCAGGGGTCAGCTTAAGGGCAGCCATTTCGGATCTCTACTGCCATGTGGAAGGAAATGTTTTGGCCTCGTTGGACAGGGCGGTCAGCAGTAAGGTTTATATTACCGCTGACTCATGGTCCAGCAGGCATGTTGCAGGGACGTTACCATTCCTTCATGGTGCACTGGGTAACTCTGCTGGCAGCTGGGAAGGATGCAGGACAGGGTTCAGTGTTGGAGCTTGTTCCGCCACCACGCCTCCAAAAAGCTAGTGGCGATTTTGCCACAACATCTGTATGCTCCCCTCCCTCCTCTTCTTCCTCTATGGCCTCTTCTGCAGAATTGTACTCTGAACCAGCAGAGCTCCTTAAATGCTCAAGGGGCTACGCAAGCAGTCAGGCAAAAAGATGTCATGTGATGCTTGAGTTGGTCTGCCTAGGGAACAGGAGCCACACTGGGGCAGAGATTCTGTCAGCTCTGCAGGGGAAGGCTCAGAGGTGGTTGTGTCATGCCAGCTTCAGCCAGGAATGGTTGTATACGACAATGGCACCAACCTTCTCTCCGCCCTCCCACAGAGACACTTGACCCATGTTCCATGTTTGGTACACATCCTGAATTTGGTGGTGCAGCATTTCTTGACCAGGTGATCAGGCTTACAAGATCTCCTGAGGCTAGCCACAAAAGTCTGTGGTCATTTCCGCCAGTCATACAATGCCAGTGCTCATCTGGTTGACATTCAAAGGGAATGCAACCTGCCCATCAACCGCCTCATTTGTGACATGCCCACCAGGTGGAACTCAACGTTGACAATGCTGCAGCAGCTGTACACACAGCAGAGAGCCATCAAAGAGTACCTATGCTTGTATGGCACTAGAAAAGGGTCAGGGTAGCTTGGCTGCGTTTTGCCACACCAGTAGCTACTGATCAAGGATGCATGCACTGTCCTGTCACCATTTGAGGAGGCCACAAGGATGGTGAGCAGCGACAATGCATGCATCAGTGACACTGTCCCTCTAGTCTTCCTGCTGGAGCATACACTTTGTGCAATAATGGACAGGGCGCTTGAGGCAGAACAGAGGGAGGAAGAGGAGGACTTCCTTTACTCTCAAGGCACCCTTTATCAAGATAGCATTCCTGCGGGTCCGCCAAACACACTGGAAGAAGAGGAGGAGGATAGTGTCAGCATGGATGTTATGGATAACACAGAGCAGTCTTCAAGGGATGGTTTTCAGTCCCCAGAAACCCAAGGAGTTGTACTTGGCTGGGAGGAGGTAGTTACAGATAATGTTATTCTTAGTGACCAAGAGGACTCAGAATTGAATGCCTCTGCAAACTTACGCTGCATGGCCTCCCCGATTCTGCAAAGCCTGCTAAAGGACCTTAGGATTCTTGGTATCAAGGAGAGAAATCATTACTGGCTGGCAGCTCTTCTTGATCCACGTTGCAAGGGTAAGGTTGCAGAACTCACCCTGCCTTCGCAGAGGGAGCAGAGGATGAAACATCTTCAGGAGGCCTTGAATAAATGTTTGTGCAATGCATTTCCAGACCCTGGGAGGTTACAATTTCCTGGTGCTGGACAACGTGTTTCTGAGGCTTTGTTTGGTCAGAGGAAGAGCGGTGGAGAAGGTGGCCAGCTAAGCGATGCCTTTAAACAATTGTTCAGTCCTCAGCGCCAAGGTCTTCCAGCAACCATGTACAGCATCTGCATTATATGGTGCAGGAATATCTAGGGGCAAGAGCAGACTTGGAGACCTTTCCAACAGAGCATCCACTGGGTTACTGGGTCTTGAGGGTGGACCACTGGCCAGAACTTGCTCAATATGTAATTGAGCTACTGGCCTGTCCTGTATCCAATGTGCTTTCTGAATGCACATTCAGTGCTGCTGGAGGGTTTGTAATGGATCAAAGAGTGTGCCTGTCCACAGACTCCGTTGATAGGCTCACATTTATAAAAATGAATCAGTGCTGGATCAGCAGCTATTAAGCACCTGATGTAACTGATTCAATTTGCTATGGATCTGCGATCCCTTGAAGACTGCCTACGCTGCCTATCCTATTCCTCCTCAATCATGATGATGCTAGCTTCCAACAATATTTTTGGTTTAGGGCACCACCACCACCACCCAAGGCCCACTTTTTCTGCACCTGCTTAACAGGGGCATGCAATTACAATTTTTTAAATAATATTTAACAGCAGGGAGCGTTCCTGCACCCAACAAGAGTAACTGTTAGGGGTTACAGTGTTCTGCCACCACCAATACCTAAGGCCCAATTTTTCAGCAGAGTATATAGTATATAGAGTATGTAGTATAGTATAAATACTGCAGTTCAGAGTATATAGTGCAGTCAGTGTAGTGTATATATAATACAGTGCACTGTATATAGTGCAGTGTACAATATATAATATAGTGTATTGAAGTGGTTAAGGGGAGCCCTATGACAGAATTAGGAAAAAAACAGCATGGGTTCCACCCATCCATACCAGGCCCTTTGGGTCTGGTATGGTCTTTGGGGGGGGACACCCACGCCTTTTAAAAAAAAAAATGTCATGGTGTTCACCTTAATATCCATACCAGACCCGAAAGGGCCTGGTATGGACTGGGGATGGAAAACCCACGCTGTTTTTTTCCAAAGATTTTTATGTATATTGCCGGTAGGGATGAGCCGAACACCCCCCTGTTCGGTTCGCACCAGAACATGCGAACAGGAAAAAAATTCGTTCGAACACGCGAACACCGTTAAAGTCTATGGGACACGAACATGAATAATCAAAAGTGCTAATTTTAAAGGCTAATATGCAAGTTATTGTCAATAAAAGTGTTTGGGGACCTGGGTCCTGCCCCAGGGGACATGGATCAATGCAAAAAAAAGTTTTAAAAACGGCCGTTTTTTCAGGAGCAGTGATTTTAAAAATGCTTAAAGTCAAACAATAAAAGTGTAATATCCCTTTAAATTTCATACCTGGGGGGTGTCTATAGTATGCCTGTAAAGGGGCGCATGTTTCCCGTGTTTAGAACAGTCTGACAGCAAAATGACATTTTGAAGGAAAAAACTCATTTAAAACTACCGCGGCTATTGCATTGCCGACAATACACATAGAAGTTCATTGATAAAAACGGCATGGGAATTCCCCACAGGGCAACCCCGAACCAAAATTAAAAAAAAAAAATGATGTGGGGGTCCCCCTAAATTCCATACAAGGCCCTTCAGGTCTGGTATGGATATTAAGGGGAACCCCAGCCAAAATTTAAAAAAAAAATTGACGTGGGGTTCCCCCTAAATTCCATACCAGACCCTTCAGGTCTGGTATGGATTTTAAGGGGAACCCCGCGCCAAAAAAAAAAAAAAAAAACGGCGTGGGGTCCCCCTAAAAATCCATACCAGACCCTTATCCGAGCACGCAACCTGGCAGGCCGCAGGAAAAGAGGGGGGGACGAGAGTGCGGCCCCCCCCCCCTCCTGAACCGTACCAGGCCACATGCCCTCAACATTGGGAGGGTGCTTTGGGGTAGCCCCCCAAAGCACCTTGTCCCCATGTTGATGAAGACAAGGGCCTCATCCTCACAACCGTGGCCGGTGGTTGTGGGGGTCTGCGGGCGGGGGGCTTATCGGAATCTGGAAGCCCCCTTTACCAAGGGGACCCCCAGATCCCGGCCCCCCCCCTGTGTGAAATGGTAAGGGGTTACTTACCCCTACCATTTCACTAAAAAACTGTCAAAAATGTTAAAAATGACAAGAGACAGTTTTTGACAATTCCTTTATTTAAATGCTTCTTCTTTCTTCCTTCATCTTCTTCTTCTTCTGGTTCTTCTGGCTCTTCTGGTTCTTCCTCCGGCGTTCTCGTCCAGCATCTCCTCCGCGGCGTCTTCTATCTTCTTCTCCTCGGGCCGCTCCGCACCCATGGCATGAGGGGGGAGGCTCCCGCTCTTCTCTTCATCTTCTTCTTCATCTTCATCTTCTTCTTCATCTTCTTCTTCTTCTTCTTCTTCTCTTCTTCATCTCTTCTTCCTTCTTCATTTCTTCTGCGGGCCGCTCCGCATCCATGCATGGAGGGAGGCTCCCGCTGTGTGACGGCGTCTCTTCGTCTGACGGTTCTTAAATAACGGGGGGCGGGGCCACCCGGTGACCCCGCCCCCCTCTGACGCACGGGACATGACGGGACTTCCCTGTGGCATTCCCCGTGACGTCACAGGGAAGTCCCGTCAATTCACCGTGCGTCAGAGGGGGGGGCGGGGTCACCGGATGGCCCCGCCCCCCGTTATTTAAGAACCGTCAGACGAAGAGACGCCGTCACACAGCGGGAGCCTCCCTCCATGCATGGATGCGGAGCGGCCCGCAGAAGAAATGAAGAAGGAAGAAGAGATGAAGAAGAGAAGAAGAAGAAGAAGAAGAAGATGAAGAAGAAGATGAAGATGAAGAAGAAGATGAAGAGAAGAGCGGGAGCCTCCCCCCTCATGCCATGGGTGCGGAGCGGCCCGAGGAGAAGAAGATAGAAGACGCCGCGGAGGAGATGCTGGACGAGAACGCCGGAGGAAGAACCAGAAGAGCCAGAAGAACCAGAAGAAGAAGAAGATGAAGGAAGAAAGAAGAAGCATTTAAATAAAGGAATTGTCAAAAACTGTCTCTTGTCATTTTTAACATTTTTGACAGTTTTTTAGTGAAATGGTAGGGGTAAGTAACCCCTTACCATTTCACACAGGGGGGGGGCCGGGATCTGGGGGTCCCCTTGGTAAAGGGGGCTTCCAGATTCCGATAAGCCCCCCGCCCGCAGACCCCCACAACCACCGGCCACGGTTGTGGGGATGAGGCCCTTGTCTTCATCAACATGGGGACAAGGTGCTTTGGGGGGCTACCCCAAAGCACCCTCCCAATGTTGAGGGCATGTGGCCTGGTACGGTTCAGGAGGGGGGGGGGGCCGCACTCTCGTCCCCCCCTCTTTTCCTGCGGCCTGCCAGGTTGCATGCTCGGATAAGGGTCTGGTATGGATTTTTAGGGGGACCCCACGCCGTTTTTTTTTTTTTTTTTTGGCGCGGGGTTCCCCTTAAAATCCATACCAGACCTGAAGGGTCTGGTATGGAATTTAGGGGGAACCCCACGTCAATTTTTTTTTTAAATTTTGGCTGGGGTTCCCCTTAATATCCATACCAGACCCGAAGGGCCTTGTATGGAATTTAGGGGGACCCCCACATCATTTTTTTTTTTTAATTTTGGTTCGGGGTTGCCCTGTGGGGAATTCCCATGCCGTTTTTATCAATGAACTTCTATGTGTATTGTCGGCAATGCAATAGCCGCGGTAGTTTTAAATGAGTTTTTTCCTTCAAAATGTCATTTTGCTGTCAGACTGTTCTAAACACGGGAAACATGCGCCCCTTTACAGGCATACTATAGACACCCCCCAGGTACGAAATTTAAAGGGATATTACACTTTTATTGTTTGACTTTAAGCATTAATAAAATCACTGCTCCTGAAAAAACGTCCGTTTTTAAAACTTTTTTTTGCATTGATCCATGTCCCCTGGGGCAGGACCCAGGTCCCCAAACACTTTTTATGACAATAACTTGCATATAAGCCTTTAAAATTAGCACTTTTGATTTCTCCCATAGACTTTTAAAGGGTGTTCCGCGGCATTCGAATTTGCCGCGAACACCCCAAATTGTTCGCTGTTCGGCGAACTTGCGAACAGCCAATGTTCGAGTAGAACATGAGTTCGACTCGAACTCGAAGCTCATCCCTAATTGCCGGGATCTGGCAATACATTACAGCCGTGAGCAATTTTGAATGAATTTTTTTCCTTTAGAAATGTCATCTTGCTGTGGTATTGTTCTAAACATGGGAAAATGTGCTGCTTTACAGGCATACTATAGACACCCCCCAGGCATGATATTTAAAGGAATATTTCATTTTTATTGTTTCACTTTAAGCATTCTTATCCACTTACGGACCACCCGCTGCCGTTATACGCCGGTACTTTGAAGAGAGATATCATTGTTATGGCAGCAGCTAGCTCTTCAGCGGGCGGTCCACTTTCAGATAGAAGTGGTCTCTGTGGCAAATTCGCAGTGGGATCACTTTTATCTGCGGCAGGAGAGGGCCCCCCTCCTGCCACACTCCGGTGCCCTCCGCCGCTTACCAGAGCCGTCGTCTTCCGTGTGTGGTACGGAGATGGGTGAGGGGAAGATGGCCCCCACCCGTCTCCATACCATTGCTGGGCGGAAGCAACGTCAAAACATCACTTCCGCCCATAGCTCTTAAAGAAACTTTTTTTTTCAAATGACATAAAAAAATATTTTTTTTATTGCATTTTAGAGTAAATATGAGAGCTGAGGTCTTTTTGGCCCCAGATTTTTTCTATTACAAGGGATGTTTACATTCCTTGTAATAGAAATAAAAGTGACACATTTTTTTAAAAAAAGAACAGTGTCAAAATAAAAAATAAAACGTAAAATAAATAAGGAAAAAAAATGTAAACACGCCCTGTCCCGCCGAGCTTGCGTGCAGAAGCGAACGCATATGTGAGTAGCGCCCGCATATGAAAATGGTGTTCAAACCACACATGTGAAGTATTGGCGAGAATTTTTTAAACGTGACCTATGGAGATTTTTAAGGGTAAAAGTTTGTTGCCATTCTACGAGCGGGAGCAATTTTTAAGCGTGATATGTTGGCTATCAATTTACTTGGCGTTGCGCATGCGCGGGACTTCCGGGAGGATGCTGTAGATGGAAGCTCTAAGCCGCTCTATGGCCCCCACACCAGCCAGCACGAGTGGGACCCACCCCAAGCAGACCCCCACACTCTCTGGAAGAGCCAGGGCGTCTGCCCGCATTTCGGGAGACCACACTAGGAAAGAGGTAAGCCATCAGCTGGACTTCAGCCTACTCGCCCCTGAATCCTCCGAAATGGCGGCCGCTGCTCCCCCACGAGGAGGCCCGGATGACCAGGACTCCATAGCGGACCCACCTCCATCCCAACAGCAGCTTTACCCCTTGCTGGCAACACCAGTAAGTAATGCCTCACCCCATGGGACCTCCCCTGCATACACCGAGTCTTTATTAAGCAGGACAATGGCGGATCTCCTCCATACCCCCATGCTGAATTCCCCCCGGTCTTGCAGGCTCCCAGCAGGCCTCCCCTATGCCTCCAGGCTGCCCCACTGACATGTCCCAGCTACTGCACAGCTTTTCTGAAATGCTGGCTGCAGGCCTGACCCAAAATGCCATGTAAATTACAGCTACCATCAAAGCAGACCTGCAGAGCCTTGGAGCCCGCATGGATGTCATTGAGCAGGTAGTGGATAATACGGCCGCACGCACTAATCAAAACACCACCTGCATCCAAACGCTGCAAGACCAACTTGAAACTGCACTCGCCAAATTAGATGATTTGGAGAACAGAAGCAGGCGATACAACTTCCGTATCAGAGGTATCCCCGAATCGGTCACAGATATCCTGGGCACAGTCAAACTTTTCATCAAAGACATTATTCCTAGGGATGAGCCAAACACCCCCCGGTTCGGTTCGCACCAGAACCTGCAAACGGACCGAAAGTTTGCGCAAACTTTAGAACCCTGTTAAAGTCTATGGGACTCGAGCGTTCAAAATCAAAAGTGCCAATTTTAAAGGCTAATATGCAAGTTATTGTCCTAAAAAGGGTTTGGGGACCTGGGTCCTGCCCCAGGGGACATGTATCAATGCAAAAAAAAGTTTTAAAAATGGCTGTTTTTTCGGGAGCAGTGATTTTAATGATGCTTAAAGTAAAAAAAAAAGTGAAATATTCCTTTAAATATCGTACCTGGGGGGTGTCTATAGTATGCCTGTAAAGTGGAACGTGTTTCCCGTGCTTAGAACAGTCCCCGCACAAAATTAAATTTTTAAAGTAATAAAAGTCATTTAAAACTGCTTGCGGCTTTAATGTAATGTCAGGTCCCGGCAATATGGATGAAAATCAGTGAGACAAACGGCATCGGTACCCCCCCCCAGTCAATTACCAGGCTCTTTTGGTCTTGTATGGATATTAAGGGGAACCCCGCACCCAAATTTAAAAAAGGCCCTATATACTCTGAACAGCAGTATACAGGCGGTGCAAACAAGACAGGGACTGTAGGTTTGTTGTTAAAGTGGAGTTCCACCCAAAAGTGGAAATTCCACTCATCAGATTCCTCCCCCCCTCCGGTGACACAGTTGGCACCTTTCAGGGGGGAGGGGGGGTACAGATACCTGCATAATACAGGTATCTGTACCCACTTCCGGCATAGATAGCCGCAGAATCTGCGGTTATTTACGCCACTTCCTGTCCCCCCCGCTGCCTGCTGGGAAACACATGGGTTCCAGAGGCAGCAGGGACCATCCGTATTGCGCTGCGCGACTCGCGCATGCGCAGTAGGGAACCGGGAAGTGAAGCCGCACAGCTTCACTTCCTGATTCCCTTACCGATGATGGAGGCGGCAGCACCCGAGGACGGAGAGACGGTTCGGCCTCGGGTGCCGACATCGCGGGCGCCCTGGACAGGTAAGTGTCCATGTTTTAAAAGTCAGCAGCTGCAGTATTTGTAGCTGCTGACTTTAAAAAAAAAAAATCTTGGCGGCGCTCCGCTTTAAGTAGAATCTGTAGTTTTGAACTGGTACATTTTTAAAGTGTAGCTCCAGCCAAAAAATCTATTT
The DNA here is from genome assembly GCF_042186555.1 of Aquarana catesbeiana. Lineage (NCBI taxonomy): Eukaryota > Metazoa > Chordata > Amphibia > Anura > Ranidae > Aquarana > Aquarana catesbeiana. The sequence goes on along the minus strand of NC_133326.1, from coordinate 732,955,952 downwards.
TTAAGCTTTTTGGAAAACATAGGGAAGGGTTATCACCCCTGTAACATTTGTTTTGCTGTCTGTGCTCCTCTTCAGAAGATTTCACCTCACTTTCTGTCCCAATGACAAATGTTTTTGAAAAATTTGGGGTTTTTAGTGAAACAAGGATTGGTGATAAAGCATCAGTGGAGAAGAGACATCTTTTTCCCATATTAACTCTTACAGAACTTCCCTTCCTAGGGGTAGATTTCATCTCACTTCCTGTTGTCTCCTTCTGTTTGCAAGTAGGTGTCGTTTGTAAGTTGGATGTTTGAAAGTAGGGGCCTGCCCTATATACTCTACAGAAATTTGGGCCTTAGATGTTGGTGTTGCCACAACACTGTAAGCCCTCACAGTTACTCTTGGTGGGAACAAGAACGTGCGCTGCTGTGAAATATTAGATCAAGAATTGTAATTGCATGCCATGGTTAAACAGTGGTAGAAAAATTGGGCCTTTGGTGGTAGTGGTGGTGGTGTTGCCACAACACTGTAAGCCCTCACAGTTACTCTTGGTGGGCACAGGAACGGGCCCTGCTGTGAAATATTAGATCAAGAATTGTAATTACATGCCATTGTTGAACAGTGGTAGAAAAATTTGGGCCTTTGGTGGTGGTGCCACAACACTGTAAGTCCTCACAGTTACTCTTGGTGGGCACTGGAATGGGCCATGCTGTGAAAAATTATATCAAGAATTGTAATTACATGCACCTGTTGAACAGGGGCAGAAAAATCGGGCCTTTGGTGGTGGTGGTGGTGTTGCCACAACACTGTAAGCCCTCACAGTTACTCTTGGTGGGCGCAGGAATGGTCCCTGCTGTGAAATATTAGATCAAGAATTGTAATTACATGTCCCTGTTGAACAGGGGCAGAAATATTGGGCCTTAGGCACTGGTGGCACAACACTGCAACCCCTCACAGATGCTATAGTTGGAGCGCAGGAATGAGCCTTGATGCAAAGTATTGCATCAAAAATTGTTATTTCACACCCCTGTTAAACAGGGGCAGAAAAATTGCCACAACACTGCAACCCCTCACAGATGCTATAGTTGGAGAGCAGGAATGAGCCCTGCTGCAAGTATTGCATCAAAAATTGTAATTATATGCCCCTGTTAAACAGGGGCAGAAAAATTGGGCCTTAGGCACTGGTGCTGGTGCCACCACACTGCAACCCCTCACAGATACTATAGTTGGAGCGCAGGAATAAGCCCTACTGCAAAGCATTGCATCAAAAATTTTAATTACATGCCCCTGTTAAACAGGGGCAGAAAAATTGGGCCTTGGCCACTGGTGGTGGTGCCCAGAACCAAAAATGTTCTTACAAGCTATCAGCATGAAAATTGAGGAAGAGGATTGTGACTCAGCATAACAGGATAGTCAGTCTCAAAGGGATCTCACATTACAAAAAAAATCAATCGGTTACATCAGCATCAGGTGCTTGGTAGCTGGTGATCCAAGACTGATTCATTTTTATGAAGGTCAGCCAATCGACCAATTCGGTGGACAGGCGCACCCTGTGATCGGTTACAAAGCCTCCAGCAGCACTGAATGTGCGTTCCGAAAGAACTCTGGATGCAGGACAGGCCAGTAGCTCAATTGCATACTGTGCAAGCTCTGGCCAGTGATCCATCCTCAAGACCCAGTAACCCAGAGGATTTTTGGTGGGAAAGGTGTCCAAGTCTGATCTTGCCCCTAGGTAATCCTGCATCATGTGAATCAAACGCTGGCAATGGTTGCTGGAACCGATTAGACCTTGGGGCTGCGGAGCAATGAACCATGATCGGATACTGTCATCATGAAAGCATCCAATCATGGCTCTGGCAGTGCCCCGTGCCATGATTGGGCGAAACTTTCATTGCTTCAGCCAATCAGGGCTTTCAATGCACAGCGCAGTGCATTGCGGTCGTTCGGCGGGCCGAATAAAATGGCATAGTTCCCAACTTTTCCTGATTTCAAGGGACTGTCCCTGATTTGTAACAAAGTCCCTCTGTCCCTCTTTCCTCCTCATGTTGGTTTGATCTATATAGTTGTATATAAATTGCACTTTTTATCTTTCAAAAAGTGTTTCCCAGTGCTAAACCTTTCATCCAATTTCTAAATTGCTGCATTTGTAAATTTCAAAAGCCAATATAAAGGAATAGTAGTAGCTTTAGCTAATATTTTTTTCGTATAATTCTCCTTTAAGGGGGCGTGCTAGGGTGTCCTATGCCTACATACTTTTGCTAATAGGTGTCCCTCATTCCTATCTCAAAAAGTTGGGAGGTATGCAAACAGTAAAATGCCCTGATAATTTGGTTGTTCAGGGAACGTGTAAATAGCCAATGTTTGGCCTGAACTCATGCTAGTTCCAAACCGTTTGCCAATCTATAATATCTAATATATCCCAGTGGTCTCAGCACTAAAGGTTCTAAATGTATTTTCACACCTCCCCCTACATTATCTAATAGGGATCCTATTCCTCCCACAATTGGGTGACCTTGAATGGGAATACTTGATTTGTGGACTTTAGGAATATGATGGAATATTGGGGTCAATGGGGTATCAGAAATGCTGCTGTTTTATTTCATAACCTCACAGATCCTTTCCTTTATCTATCAATTTCAGAAGCCCCTGTATGAGACACTGTGTGAGGTCCTGCTTAATAACCGGGTACATAAGGGGGTGACTGAGCTGTCACAGCGCCCCCTCTTTATACTGTGTAGACATAAGTACTACAACAGCTTCACCTTTATCAGCTTCCCTAATAACAAGATCTTTCCTCTGTATAACATTCTATATATCCTAATATTCCGCTCTAGTGATGTTATGTTACTTTTCACTAAATGGGAATAATTCCTCATATTCATCTTATAATATAATATCATGTGTCTGGATTTGTCTCTACAGGTTGGTTTGGTGTGATGTGACTTCCTCAGGTTGGGATGATCTCCGATCCATTCTTATCAATAATCGATCCCTCACCAGACTGGATTTATCATATAATAATCTGGAAGACTCTGGAATGAAACTTCTATGTGAGGGGCTCAGACATCCTGGCTGTACTCTGCAGGAGCTGTGGTGAGAATTATCCTGTAAATTATATACTATTCTGCAGGATTCTGGTATAAATCTTCTATGTGAGTGACTCAGAGATTCAGAATATATCATGCAGGAGATGAAGAGGAAATTATACTATAAATTATATAATATTTTGCCAAATTTCAGACTAAATCTTGTGTGTGTGAGGGATCCAGACATGTTACATAGATGAAAGTTATACAAAAACAGACTTCTGATTGTCCGGTTACACTGGGAGTTCCCATCATAACCCTTCAGGTCACTCACTGTTATTGTCATTTCATCCCCTCCCCCCTCCACTGACTATCAGAGATCAGACTTTATGTCAGGGTGGATTGTTGGTTGGATGATATAAAAACACAATGAAGATTATTTATCCCATAGTGACTCACATTTCTCACCTAAATAAAACATAGGCCAGATCTCTCCATCTACCAGATAAATGTTTCTTGTACAGTGCCTTGAAAGAGTATTCATACTCCTTGAAATTTTCCACATTTTGTCATGTTACCCATACTAAAAAAAGTCCTCACTGGACCCCACCAATCTTCACAACCTACTTCCCATCTCCTTACTTGCCTTCTCCTCCAAACTTCTTGAAAGACTGGTCTACAACTGACTAAGCGACCATCTGACCATGAATAAACTTCTTGATCCCCTTCAGTCCAGATTTCACCCTCAACACTCCATGGAAACTGCTCTCCTTAAACTCTCAAATGACCTACTAATGGCTAAAACCAATGGACACTATTCTGCTATTCTGTACTACTTCTCCTGGATCTCTCTGCTGCCTTTGACACAGTGGTCCATCCCCTCCTCCTCAATAAACTCCACTCCTTTTTTTCTTCGCTGGATCTCATCCTACCTATCCCACCGCTTGTCGGGTGTCTCACTTACCAGACTGGTGAGTCCGCTTGGGCAGAGGGTAGGCTCCCTTACGTATCCGACTCGCGGCCCCTGGTAGAGCAGACAGGAAGCACAGGAGTGCGGAGTGTTATGAGAGCCTGTGTAGGGGTCTGGATTCCGGAAGCAGGAAGTCTCCAAAACAGCAGATGGTAATCAAAGGCACAGGCAACGGATGCTGAGCAGGAGCTATAGACTGGTAACACACAGGCAGGGTTCGGCAACAGGCGGGCAGCGGAGGTACAGGAGGAGCAGGCAGAAGCAGGGTCAAACAAGCCGGGGTCAGATGCAGGCGAAAGTCAGCAGAGTCCAAAAGGCAAGCTGGGTCGTCAACAGATCAGACCACAGGAACTCAGGAACAAGGAACAGGCAACGGGAACTAGGCACGGGCTCTGTTGATCAGGCAGCACCGATCAGAGGGAGAGGAATGCCTAAATAGGCTGATTGGCGCCAAACGCCGCGCACGTGTGCGTGCCATTAGGCACAGGCGCCCGCGCACCAGCACGCGCCCGAGCGCGCCCCCGGACAGCGGCGCGCACACCAGCACCACCAGGCAAACGCATAACAGCGCCCATAGGCGGACACGCGCATGCCAACGGGGACCACCGCCTCCACCATGGCCAGCCGGAACGCCAACACCAGTGCCCATTGAGGCAGGCGCCCGAGCACTCACAGTAATGCGCGCACCAACACGCCCTGGCGCGCAACGACGCCCAACCAGGTAACCTTTCTGACAGTGCCCCCTCCTCAAGGGCAGACACTGGATGCCCAATTGGGCTAACATGGAGGCATGCGAGTCCTTGAAAGCCTGCAAGAGTTCTCTGGCATGCAAATTGTCTTCTGGTTCCCATGAGTTGTCTTCAGGGCCGTATCCTTTCCACTTTATGAAGTATTGGGTTTGATTATGCCTCCTTCTGCAGTCTAGGATTGCTTCCACTTCGAACTCCTCCTCGTTGTCCACAAGAATGGGTTTGGGTGGACCGACACTACGGCCAACAAAAGAATTGGGGGTAACCGGCTTCAAGAGAGACACGTGGAAGACCAGGTGCACCTTCAGAGAATTAGGCAGGTCAAGCTCGTAAGCAACATTGTTAATTTTCCTCCTTACCAGGAAGGGACCCAGGAACTTAGGGCCTAGTTTCTTAGACGGGCATGCCAACTTCAGATTGGCGGTAGATAACCATTCTGGGTTGCCGGCTTCCAACACAAGTTTTCCATGCCTCTTTTTATCAAACATTTTTTTGTAACCTTCTTGGGCCTTGGCTATGGTATCCTGTAATAGTCTGTTGTTTACTGAGAAGAAATTCAGGGTTTCAGCTACTGCAGGAACAGAGCACTCAGGTATTGACCCAGGCAAAAAGGACGGATGAAAGCCATAGTTGGCATAGAATGGAGTTTGGTTGGTAGCTGAATGCAAGGAACTGTTGTAAGAAAACTCCGCAATAGGGAGTAGGGAGGCCCAATCATCCTGGGAGAAGGCAGAAAAACAGTGGAGATATTGCTCTAGAGTTTGATACGTCCTCTCAGTTTGCCCATTTGATTGGGGATGGTAGGCTGAGGAGAACGCCAATTCAATGTCCAAGGAGCCACAGAGGGCCTTCCAGAATCTGGAGGTGAACTGGACACCACGGTCAGAAACTATATTCTTTGGAACTCCGTGTAACCTGACAATTTCCTTAATGAAAATATTGGCTGTCTCCGTAGCCGATGGAGTGCCCTTCATTGGAAGGAAATGAGACATTTTAGACAATCTGTCTACCACGACAAAGATGGAGGAAAAGCCTTCTGATGGGGGGAGTTTAACGACAAAGTCCATTGAGATCATACTCCATGGTCTCTCTGGGACTGGGAGAGGTTTCAATAGTCCCCAGGCCCTAGCCAGGCTGTTCTTGCTTCTGGCACAAGTATTGTAGGAATCAACAAACTTTTTACAATCCCTAATAAGGTGAGGCCACCAGAAGGTACGCTGTACCAGATAACTTGTTTTTCGTGTGCCGAAATGTCCAGCCAGTTTATGATCATGACAAAGTTCCAATACCTGTACCCTTAGTTCTTCAAGGACCACAATCTTGTTTTCATGCCAAAACAGGCCATTCTTGGCACAGGCCCCAGCGGGTAGCATCATCCCCATAGAAGCCCGTCTGATTTGAGAGACTAGATCTTCTTGAAGAAGCAAGAAATTCCCAGGGGGAAGGATGGTATCTGGAGGAAAAGTTTCTTCCGAATCATGGAACATACGTGAAAGTGCGTCAGACTTAACATTTTTGGATCCGGGTCTGAAGGTGATGTGGAACTGAAATCGAGAAAAAAAAAGTGCCCATCTGGCCTACCGGGGTTTTAGCCTCTTAGCCGTTCTCAGGTATTCTAAGTTTTTATGGTCCGTGTAGAGCAGGATTGGATAAGCAGCACCCTCCAGAAGGTAACGCCATTCCTCTAAAGCTGCTTTAATAGCCAGAAGTTCTCGATCTCCCACATTGTAATTTCTCTCAGAAGATGAACGTTTACGTGAGAAAAACCCCACAGGGTACAGAAGAGCTTTGGTGCCTTGTCGTTGTGAGAGCACAGCTCCTACCGCAATTTCAAATGCGTCAACTTCTAACACGAATGGTAGAGCTGGGTTGGGATGCTTCAGAATGGTGGCTGAGGTAAATAGAGCTTTGAGTTTCTCGAAGGCTGACTGTGCCTTAGGAGTCCAGCAAAACCGGCTTCTCCACGAAGAAGATGCCTGCACCAGCTGAAGACGTGGAGGGGCGAATGAACCCTTTCTTTAAGTTCTCATCAATATAATTTTTCAAGGTGCCCAGCTCCTGCTCAGTTAGTGGGAAAATCCTCCCGAAGGGAACTTCGGTACCAGGTAAGAGTTCTATTGGGCAATCGTAAGGCCTGTGCACTGGAAGGGTCTCTGCCCCCTTCTTGCTGAAGACATCCTGCAAATCCCGGTAGGCCTCGGGAAGGGGTTGGCAAAGCTTGGTATCAGAATCCAAGCAAAAACACTGAGTCTGTGTCACGGGTGTCCCATGTAAGCGGTGTTGCCTGCAGTAGTCAGATAGAAATTGGATCTTTCCTGTAGACCAGTCTATGCTGGGGTTGTGTGCTTGTAGCCAGGGCATTCCTAGGATGATTGGGAAGAGTTCCTGGTGTTCCGGGCCTATGGTGGCCAGTAGTGGGATGGTCTCACAGGTGACTGGACCAGAACTGAGGGTAGAGCCATCTGCTAAGAATACTGCAAGTCCCTGGGTTTTAGGTTGAAGAGGAATGCCATGATTATTAACGAAGGTCTGGTTGATGAAGCCGCTGCATACTCCACAGTCAATAATGACCGACACCGGGATGTTCTTTCCGGGAAGCTGTAACATAACCGAGAGTGTCAAATGGTTACCAGATTTGGGCAAAACAAGTGCACAAAAGGAAGAAGACGTCAGACACTTACGTATCTTGTTGGGGCAGGCCCTCACAAAATGTCCTTGTTCCCCGCAGTACAGGCATAAGTACCTCTGCGCATCTTCTCTTCCGGGGTAAGAGATGGCCGGAGCAGACCAAGTTGCATGGGTTCGGGTGCTTCCGTGATTCCGTGACCGGAGTAGAGGAGACAGGAGGCAATTGGTTGGGGGAACTGGAAACCTTAGGGAGCATCCAAATGGGTCGAGGATGACTAGAGGACCTCTCAGAACGTCTCTCTCTGAGACGACGGTCAATCTGAATGGACAGGTTTATGAGTTCATCCAGAGTCTGAGGTATCCCAACACGTGCCAGCTCATCTTTAAGGGGATCAGATAACCCCATCCGAAATTGATGATGCAAGGCAGCGTCGTTCCACTCTGTATCAGGGCTCCAACATCGGAACTCAACTGCGTGATCTTCGGCCGCTCTGCGACCTTGCTGCAGGGAGTGCAAGGCTGCCTCAGCAGTAGCAGTTAGTTGGGGGTCCTTGTATAACTGTGACATTGCTAGGAAAAAAGCATCCAGGGTATCCAAGGACCTAGATTTCTGCTCCAGTAGATGATGAGCCCAAGTCTGAGGCTCGCCGGACAGTAGTGCAATGACAAATCCCACCTTTGTGGCATCCAGAGAGAACATGCGAGGCTGTAAAGCAAAATAGAGCTCACAGGCATTACGGAAGGCCCGGTATTTGCAACGATCTCCAGTAAACTTTTCAGGTGTGGGTACCCTGGGCTCCGGAGGAAGCATTACTATGGAGGGTGCTGGGGATAGTACTGCAGATGGTGCCCCTTGAGGGGGAGGAGCTGCTGAAAGGGCTTGGACCTGACCCTCTAATCTGGTGTAGCCTTCCTGTAGGCTTTTAACTGCTTGGGTAAGGCCTGCTAGGTGCCTACAAAGTTTATCCATGGGGGAGGCCCCCTGCCCGGACTCGGTCATGGCTGCCTGATACTGTCAGGTCTCTCACTTGACCAGTGAGACCGGTGAGTCCGCTTGGGCAGAGGGTAGGCTCCCTTATGTATCCGACTCGTGGCCCCTGGTAGAGCAGACAGGAAGCACACGAGTGCGGAGTGGTATGAGAGCCTGTGTAGGGGTCCGGATTCCGGAAGCAGGAAGTCTCCAAAACAGCAGATGGTAATCAAAAGCACAGGCAACGGATGCTGAGCAGGAGCTATAGACTGGTCACACACAGGCAGGGTTCGGCAACAGGTGGGCAGCGGAGGTGCAGGAGGAGCAGGCAGAAGCGGGGTCAAACAAGCTGGGGTCAGATGCAGGCGGAAGTCAGGAGAGTCCAAAAGGCAAGCCGGGTCATCAACAGATCAGAACACAGGAACAAGGAACAGGCAACGGGAACTAGGCACGGGAGCTGTTGATCAGGCAGCACCGATCAGAGGGAGAGGAAAGCCTAAATAGGCTGATTGGCGCCAAATGCTGCGCACATGTGCGCGCCGTTACGCACAGGCACCAGCGCGCACCCGCACGAGCCCGCGCACGCCCCTGGACAGCGGCACGCACACCAGCACCACCAGGCAAATGCATAACAGCGCCCATAGGCGGACGCACGCTAATGCGAACGCGTGCGCCCGGGCACCACCGCGTCCACCATGGCCAGCCGGAACGCCAACACCAGTGCCCATGAATCAGGCGCCCGAGCACCCACAGGAACGCGCGCACCAATGCGCCCCGGTGTGCAACGACGCCCAACTAGATAACCTCTCTGACACTGCTCCTTCAGTGTCACTTACAACTCTACTTCCTCCTCTCCTCTTCCTTTCTCAGTTGGGGTCCCCCAAGGTTCTGTTCTTGGACCTCTCCTTTTCTCTATCTACGCCACCTCCCTGGGTCAATTGATTGCCTCCCATAGCTATAAATATCATCTCTACGCTCAGGCCCGTCGCAGGCAGGCAGGACGGGCAAAACAAGCAATTGCTTGGGGTAATTGGTGCTACCTCCCTAGCTGTCTCATGGGGGTGAATAAAACAAGTGTTTCTAAATAGGCTGGGCTACGCTCTTACGTCATTCCTGTCACGGAAGTAGGGGGCTGGAATGCAGCTGGCAAGCACTCTGTGTACCGGCGAGCCCTATAAACTACTTATCACTGGATTATATCCTTGTGGATGGAAAAAAGTTTTTACTTTTGGTTTTATACTTTATTTTAAAGAGGGAATCCCGCGAAAAAAAAAATAAAAGTCAGCAGCTACAAATACTGCAGCTGCTGACTTTTAAAATAAGGACACTCACCTGTCCCAGGGTCCAGCGATGTCGGCACCTGAGACCGAATCGTCCCTCGGTCCTCGGGTGCTGCCGCTGCCATTCTCTGTAAGGGAATCAGGAAGTTAAGCGCTGCGGCTTCACTTCCTGGTTCCCTACTGCGCATGCGTGAGTCGCGCTGTGCTTCCTAACTGGTCCCCACTGTCTCTGGGACCCGTGTGTGTCCCAGCAGACAGCGCGATGGGGACGGGAAGAGGCAGTCTATGCCAGAAGTGGGTGCAAATACCTGTCTTAGACAGGTAATTGCACCCCCCTCCCCCCTGAAAGGTGCCAAATGTGACACTGGAGGGGGGAGGGTTCCGAAAAGCTGAGGTTCAATTTTTGTGTGAACTTCCGCTTTAAATAAAATAATTTTTACTACACTATGGGAGCCTTATCTTTCTCTATGAGGACCCATCCCTGACAAGCTGCCTGGACCGGTGTAACCCCTCCGGATGCCCTGACGGGGTGGACAGAACTGCAGAGGCCCTACAGATTATCATAAGCTGGAGACGGACCACGAGCGGAGCTATTAAGGGACACCATCCCAAACTACCCTGTATGCTTATTACCCCTGTAGGGGTATAATATTGTGGATTATGAATTTAGGCTATAATATTGTGGATACATCACTTTGAATATATTTCACATATTTACTTATACCTCATTTCGCCTATGTATAGGTCTATTAGTAGGGATGAGCTTCGTGTTCGAGTCGAACGCGTGTTCGGTTGTTTGCCGAATTACGAACGATATGGGCCGCTTGCGCCAAATTCGAGTAGCGCATCACGGCCCGTAATTCGCAGTGCATTGCTGGCTGATGATTGGCCAAGCATGCACTATGACCTGCATGCTTGGCCAATCACACTGTGTACACACTGTGTGTACAGAGAGCCGTAATTGGCCAAAGCCAAGGAGGCTTTGGCCAATTATGGCTTAGGGGGTTTAGTACACGCCCCACACTATATAAGGCCGCCTGCACGTCGGCCCTGTGTAGTGTGTTCCGGCGTTGAGAGAGAGATAGAGAGGGAGAGTCAGTGCCATTTGATTTAAGTTAGATAGAGTAGGCAGGTTGACTCAGTTAGCTGCACTTACAGTGTATCGTGTATATATATGCATCCCAGGTGTTGTGTGTGTGTATATATATATATATAGCTACCTGCAGCCAGGTGCCTGTGTAGGCTCTTGACGTATTTCCAGTTACTGTACTGTGTACCCTGCACAGTTGCACCTACAGTATAGCTACCTGCAGCCAGGTGCTTGTGTAGGCTCTTTAAATTATTTCCAGTTACTGTACTGTGAACCCCGCACAGTTGCACCTACAGTATAGCTACCTGCAGCCAGGTGCTTGTGTAGGCTCTTTGAAGTATTTCCAGTTACTGTACTGTGTACCCTGCACAGTTGCACCTACAGTATAGCTACCTGCAGCCAGGTGCTTGTGTAGGCTCTTGACGTATTTCCAGTTACTCTGTGTAACCTGCACAGTTGCACCTACAGTATAGCTACCTTCAGCCAGGTGCTTGTGTAGGCTCTTTGAAGTATTTCCAGTTACTGTACTGTGTACCCTGCACAGTTGCACCTACAGTATAGCTACCTGAAGCCAGGTGCTTATGTAGGCTCTTGAAGTATTTCCAGCTACTGTACTGTGTACCCCGCACAGTTGCACCTACAGTATAGCTACCTGCATCCAGGTGCTTGTGTAGGCTCTTGAAGTATTTCCAGTTACTGTACTGTGTACTCCGCACTGTTGCACCTACAGTATAGCTACCTGCAGCCAGGTGCTTGTGTAGGCTCTTTGAAGTATTTCCAGTTACTGTACTGTGTACCCTGCACAGTTGCACCTACAGTATAGCTACCTGCAGCCAGGTGCTTGTGTAGGCTCTTGAAGTATTTCCAGTTACTGTACTGTGTACCCCACACAGTTGCACCTACAGTATAGCTACCTGCAACCAGGTGCTTGTGTAGGGTCTTGAAGTATTTCCAGTTACTGTACTGTGTACCCCACACAGTTGCACCTACAGTATAGCTACCTGCAGCCAGATGCTTGTGTAGGCTCTTAAAGTATTTCCAGTTAGTGTACTGTGTACCCCGCACAGTTGCACCTACAGTGCCTGTCACGGAACGTCCCACACTCCGCTTGAGTGCTTCCGTCATATACCACTTCCTCCCAGTCTGTATACAGATATCCCAACCTCTCTGAGCACAAACAAGGCGACAGTTGCTTGTTGCTACCAAGAACTCACTTTTTTTTAGAATCAAAATTACAAGACTTTATATGCCGTTGGAACCTCCTCTAACAATACAACTGTAACTTAATTAACATGAGCTAATTATCTAATCCTTTATACAGCCTAGGTGACTGAGACATGACCTTTCGCCCAGACTTGTGGTCACCGAGCTTCACACAGTTATATCAACACAATAGCAGCTCCAATAGGAGTCGTCCCGTCTCCTACATTGTATAGAGGACAATGTCATCAGCTCATTCAATTAACATAAACACAGGTTGATGACACCAGCATCTCCTCACAGGATGTGTCCCAACAGAATGAATCAGTCTTATCAGCAGGGGGCTGCTGGAGGAATCCCCCCTCCCTCTTCAGGGACACAAATCTACAGTAAGGAGTCCCCATACAATATATACATATATACACGACTGAGTCCGATTAGTATAGTTCAGCCTGGATTTCTCATTCACCTCACAAAGAGTATTGTTCCATTGAAAATCCAGGGCCCATAATCAAAAGGCAACAGGCTTGCATACAGTCCTCTCCAACAGCCTCTGTTCTGGCTAGGTCTGTCACAGTGCCCACGCAGTTGCACCTACAGTATAGCTACCTGCAGCTAGGTGCTTGTGTAGGCTCTTGAAGTATTTCCAGTTACTGTACTGTGTACCCCATACAGTTGCACCTACAGTATAGCTACCTGAAGCCCGGTGCTTTTGTAGTATTTGCTTTTTGAAGTATTTTAAGTTACTGTACTGTGTACCCTGCACATTTGTACCTATAGTATAGCTACCGGAAGACAAGTGCAGGTGATCTCATACTAATAATACTACAGGCAGGCAGTTGATTCTGCTAGCTGCAGTATAATCGGTATATACATCCCAGTTTTGTGCAGCTACTTCTCACTGCAGGCCAATAGTACGTTTGGAAGGCCAACAAGGAGAGGCAGACAGTCACAAGCCAATAAAAGAGGGCAAGCAGGCTCTGTGTCTAGAGGCAACAGTGCTGGTTGTGGACACGGTGCATCCTCATCAACACGTGGCAGTGGGACACGCTTGGCCTTTTTTTCAGCAGCTGGCCGTGTTGAGCCACAACATGCGGAAGACTTGGTCGAGTAGATGACAAAGCCGTCCTCATCCTATTCATCCTCTCTCACCCAGGCTCAGGGTACTTTGTCTCTTCCCTCGGCTCAATGACATCAGTGACTCCTTCCCTAGCCCCACCATGTCCTCCTGAGGAGTCCCTCGAACTGTTTGACAACAGTGTTGGGTACATGCTCCAGGAGGATCCCTAGCGTTTTGAAGGCTCCGATGATGGTACTCAGCTAGAGGAAGGTAGTAATGTGAGCCCAGACAGAGGGGGTGCCCAAGAAGGACAGCAATCTGGCAGTCATGTTCCCCCTGCTGCAGCATAATGCCAGGTTTGCTCCAGTGATGAGGAGGGAGGGGATGATGGGGTCACTGACTTCACGTGGGTGCCTGATAGAAGAGAGGAGGAGGAGGCACATCACCAATGAGGCAGGATGCCCACCAGTGGCCAGCCTAAGGGCAGCACACTGACTGCATCACACCGCAGAGCTCCGCATGTGCAGGGCGCTCCTGTCTCTGCGCATTATTCAAAAAGTTCTTTGGTGTGGTCCTTTTTTGAGACGAATGCATCAGATCGCACCGCTGCTATTTGCAACATATGTCTCAAGCGTATCTTGCGTGGCCAAAACATCTCCCGTTTGGGTACCACATGCTTGACCAGACATATGTTGACCTGCCATGCAGTTCGTTGGCAAGCGTATCTAAAAGACCCACACCAAAGAACAAAGAGGACCTCACCTTGCTCCTCATCAGCTGGGATCTCCAACCCCACTATACCTTCAGTCCTCTCTGAGACCTGCACTGAGAGGAATGAAGGTGTAGAATTAGGTGTGTCACAGCCAAGTACCTGCAGGCAATCTGCTATCGGTACACCGACATCAGATTGTACCAGGCAAATTTCCCTGCCCCAGCTGCTGCACCGCAGAAAGAAGTTCGCTCCCAGCCATCCACCTGCCCAGCGGTTGAATGCTAGCTTTGCAAAATTGCTAGCACTTCAACTGCTACCTTTTCAGTTGGTAGACTCTGCCCCCTTCCGTGAGTTTGTGGAATGTGCGGTTCCTCAGTGGCAGGTTCCCAAATGCCACGTTTTCTCACGGAAGGCAATTTCGGCTCTCTACCGGCATGTGGAAGGCAATGTCTTGGCCTCGCTGGACAGGGCGGTCAGCGGTAAGGTGCATATTACTGCTGACTCATGGTCCAGCAGGCATGGACAGGGATGTTACCTAAGTTTCATGGCGCAATGGGTGACTCTGCTGGCAGCTGGGAAGGATGCAGGACAAGGTGCAGTAGTTTTGGAGGTTGTTCCACCACCACGCCTCCAAAATGCCACTACTGGTGATTCTGACACACCTCTCTCCTCCACCCCCTCCTCTTCTTCTTCCTCCATGGCCTCTTCCTGTGCTTTATCCTCGGAACCAGCGGTGCTCTGTAGGCTTTCAAGGGGCTACTCAAGTACGCAGGCTAAAAGATGCCATGCGGTGCTTGAGCTGGTGTGCTTGGGGGACAGGAGCCACACTGTGTGGAGATTATGTCAGCTCTGCAGGGGCAGTTTCAGAGGTGGTTGACGCCACGTCAACTTAAGCCAGGAATGGTGGTTTGCGACAATGGCACCAACCTGCTCTCCGTCCTCCGACAGGGACAACTGACCCATGTGTCCTGTTTGGCTCACATCTTTAACTTGGTGGTGCAGCAGTTCTTGAGCAGGTACCCGGGCTTACAGGATGCCCTGAGGCAGACCAGGAAAGTCTGTGTGCATTTCCGCCGGTCATATAATGCCAGTGCTCAGCTAGCAGACCTCCAAAAGGAATTTAACCTGCCCAAGAACCGCCTAATCTGTGACATGCCCACCAGGTGGAACTCAACAATGGCCATGCTGCAGTGGCTGCACACGCAGCAGAGGGCCATCGATGAGTACCCGTGTGACTATGGCACCAGGACAGGGTCAGGGGAGCTTGTTTTTTTTTCCCCACGCCAGTGGGCCATGATCAGGGATGCATGCACTGTCCTGTCACCATTTGAGGAGGCCACGAGGATGGTGAGCAGTGACAGTGCATGCATCAGTCACACTGTCCCCCTTGTCCACCTGTATGAGCACACGCTGCGTGGAATAATGGACAGGGCACTTGAGGCAGAACAGAGGCAGGAAGAGGAGGTGGAGGATTGTGTCAGTATGGAGGTGGAGCCTGGCACTCAGCACCAGCAACAGTGTTTAAGGGATCATTTACAGTCCCAAGAAACCCATGGACTTTTACATGGCTGGGAGGAGGTGGCTGTGGATCATGTCGTCCTTAGTGACCCAGGGGACTCCGGACCGAATGCCTCAGCAAACCTAAGCTGCATGGCCTCCCTGATCCTGCAAAGCCTGCGGAAGGATCCTCGTATTCGTGGTATCAAGGAGAGGGATCGTTACTGGCTGGCAACCCTCCTTGATCCATGTTACAAGAGTAAGGTTGCAGACCTTATCTTGCCGTCGCAGAGGGAGCAGAAGATGAAACATCTTCGGGAGGTCTTGCAGAAAGGTCTGTGGTATGTGTTGCCAGAGACTGGGAGGTTACAAACTCCTGTTCCTGGACAACGTGTTGCCGAGGCTTCGGTCAGTCAAAGAAGGAGTGGTGGAGAAGGTGGCCGTCTGACCGATGCGTTCAGACAATTTTTTAGTCCGCAGCCCCAAGGTATGATCGTTTCCAGCAACCATCACCAGCGTCTGTTTTACATGGTGCAGGAATACCTAGGGGCAAGATCTGACTTGGACACCTTTCCCACTGACAATCCTCTGGGTTACTGGGTCTTGAGGATGGATCACTGGCCAGAGCTTGCACAGTATGCAATTGAGCTACTGGCCTGTCCTGCATCCAGCGTTCTTTCGGAACACACATTCAGTGCTGCTGGAGGCTTTGTAACCAATCACTGGGTGCGCCTGTCCACCGACTCGGTCGATCGACTGTCCTTCATAAAAATGAATCAGTCTTGGATAACCACCAGATACCAAGCACCTGATGCTGATGTAACCAAATATTTTTTTTTGAAATGTCAGATCTCTTCAAGACTGCCTATGCTGATGCTGAGTGACTATCCTGTTATGCTGAGTGACTATTCTCTTCCTCCTCAATGATCATGCTGATAGCTTGTAAAAATATTTTTGTTTCTGGGCGCTGCCCCCAGTGGCTAAGGTCCAATTTTGTTTAACAGGGGCGTGTAATTACAATTTTTGATGCAATTCTTTGCAGCAGGGCTGGTTTCTGTGCTCCAACTAGAGTATCTGTGAGGGGTTGCAGTGTTGTGGCACCAGCACCAGTGCCTAAGGCCCAATTTTTCAGCCCCTGTTCAACAGGGACATGTAATTACAATTCTTGATCTAATATTTCACAGCAGGGCCCATTCCTGCGCCCACCAAGAGTAACTGTGAGGGCTTACGGTGTTGTGGCAATACCACCAACAAAGGCCCAATTTTTTCTGCCCCTGTTCAACAGGGACATGTAATTACAATTCTTGATATAATATTTCACAGCAGGGCCCGTTCCAGCGCCCACCAAGAGTAACTGTGAGGACTTACAGTGTTGTGGCACCAGCACCACCACCACCAAAGGCCCAATTTTTCTGCACCTGTTCAACAGGGGCATGTAATTACAATTCTTGATCTAATATTTCACAGCAGGGCCCTGTGAGGGCTTACAGTGTTGTGGCTACACCAACACCTAAGGCCCCAATTTCTGCAGAGTATATAGGACGGGCCCCTACTTTCAAACATCCAACTTACAAACAACTCCTACTTGCAAATGGAAGGAGACAACAGAAAGTGAGATGAAATCTACCCATAGGAACTGAAATTTTCTCCTGTAAGAGTTAATATGGGAAAAACTTTTCATTTCCACCGATGCTTTATCACCAATCCCTGCTTCACTAAAAACCCCAAATTTTCTAAAAACATTTGGCATTGTGACAGAAAGTGAGGTGAAATCTTCTGAAGAGGAGCACAGACAGCAAAACAAATGTCACAGGGGTGATAACCCTTCCCTATGTTTTCCAAAAGGCTTAAAAATAGATTTTTTGGCTGGAGCTACACTTTAAAAATGTACCAGTTCAAAATTACAAACAGATTCTACTTAACAACAAACCTACAGTCCCTGTCTTGTTTGCACTGCCTGTACACTACTGTTCAGAGTATATAGGGCCTTGGGGCCCCATGCCTTTCCTTTTTTTAATTTGGGTGCGGGGTTCCCCTTAATATCCATACAAGACCCAAATGGACTGGGGGGGTACCCATGCCGTTTGTCTCACTGATTTTCTTCCATATTACCGGGACCCGACATTACATTAAAGCCGTAAGCAGTTTAAATTACTTTTATTCCTTTAAAAATGTCATTTTGTGCAGGGACTGTTCTAAGCACGGGAAACACGCGCCACTTTACAGGCATACTATAGACACCCCCCAGGTACGATATTTAAAGGAATATTTCACTTTTTTTTTCACTTTAAGCATCATTAAAATCACTGCTCCCGAAAAAACGTCCATTTTTAAAACTTTTTTTGCATTGATACATGTCCCCTGGGGCAGGACCCGGGTCCCCAAACCCTTTTTAGGACAATACCATGCAAATTAGCCTTTAAAATTAGCACTTTAGATTTTGAACGTTCGAGTCCCATAGACTTCAATGGGGTTCTAACGTTCGTGCAAATTTTTGGTCCGTTCGCAGGTTCCGGGGGGTGTTCGGCTCATCCCTACCCACTAGGTATCTATTATCACTGTTTTCCCTTATGCCACTTACACTGTTATGATTGCATGATATGATTGCATGGTGTTTGCATTATTAGGGATATTTTTCTTTCTTTTCTTTGCCTACAGGGGGGTATACCTATTTAGAAACACTTGTTTTATTCACCCCCATGAGACAGCTAGGGAGGTAGCGCCAATTACCCCAATTTATCAGGTTTTATTCTTTGTAAGTTCTTGCTGGGAACTGAATAGGGGAGGCTGCAACCTCATACCATCCTGAGCTTACCTCTATTCTGTTAAGCAATTGCTTGGGGACCCAAGCTGGCCTAGGGCCCTAGCGGCACCGCCGGCCGTCGTTTCCTATAAGCTGCAGCCTGTAGCATGGCCGAGCTGCTCTTCCTTCCTCCTGCAGCCCACGCATTACAGGCAAGGCTGGTACAAGGGGTGGGCAGAAGGGACGGTTGCCCTGGGTGGGACCATTTACTGGTGGAAGGGGGCGTAGTAGAGGCCACGCTACAGGCCGCTTTGATCTGTGGCTGCAGCGCTCCCCTCCCACCTCCTCCTCTTGTTTGTCACGCAGCGCCCAGAGCACTGTGTGTCACACAGCTGGGTCTGTGTGTGTGTTTGGCGGCGCCGTAACAAGGTCCCGCCCCCCTAGACCGGCTCATGTGGTAGCAGATTGAATCAGTGTTCCACCTATCATACGAGCCAGTCTAGGGGGAGCGGGACCTTGTTTTGGCACCGCCGAACACACACACAGACCCAGCTGTGTGACACACAGTGCTGCGGGAAATGTCCGCTGTGTGATCCATCCAGGGCAGGCTATGGTGAGTCTGCATTCATAAGCAAAATGAGGCTGAAATTATGAGCACAGAGAGAGAGGCTGCGATTATGGTCACAGAGTCTGCGATTATGGGCACAGAGAGGCTGCGATTATGGGCACAGAGAGGCTGCAATTATGGGCACAGAGGCTGCAATTATGGGCCCAGAGAGGCTGCAATTATGGGCACAGAGAGGCTGCAATTATGGGCACAGAGAGGCTGCGATTATGGGCACAGAGGCTGCGATTATGGGCACAGAGAGAGAGGCTGAAACTATGGGCACAGAGAGGCTGCGATTATGGGCACAGTGAGGCTGCAATTATGGACACAGTGAGGCTGCATTTGATGGTCACTGGTGAGACTGAATTGATCTCTTGTATCATGTCTGCAGTCTCTGACCATCTTTATTATGATGTCCTCAGTCTCTAACCATCTCTTGTATCATGTCTGCAGTCTTTGAGGGGAGTTTGCTTAATTAGCAATGGTATTGGTAATATGCAGCAGGAAGGGGGTTAATGCACTGTCACTGATGCATTAGTATAGATCCCATCGTCTGTAGGCGCTGTAGCTTTTCACAGTGGGAGGGGGGGGGCGCAGTTTTTCATCTTCGCCCTAGGCACCGGATGACCTTGTCCCAGCACTGGGTACAGGAGATTCAGTTTCCTGTTCCCGGCCCGGACTGACAGGAAGTGCACACACTGAGCGCTCACCTTCCTTTCAGTCCGGCCGGCCGGGAACAGAAAACTGAATCTCCTGCCGCGCGGTACGCGGTAGGGAGGGGGGTTAAAAAGAACACGGGGGGTATTAAGGTGGGAGGCAGTCATCAAGACCCATTTAGTAATAAAAATATGGTAGCTTGCTGACCATAATAAAAACAATTACCACTGTACAGTGGTGTTTTTTTGCAAATGTTCAATTGTTGAAAATGTTCAAATTTTATACACGTTATATGCCAGAGCAGTATTTGCACTGTAAACCTTTTTTATTTATATAAAGTGTTGGTGAACTTAAACTGTATCGCTATGCTGTGATTCCTGTAGGCTTTGCGTGCATGCGGAGGGGGGGTTGGGGGGGCCTCCATGTCCATTTTGCTTGGGCCCCCAAATTCCTTCAAACGGCCCTGTCTACGCTGATGACACCCAAATCTATCTCTCCACCCCCCAGCTCTCTCCATCTGTCTCCTCACGCATTACCAACTTACTAGCAGACATATCAGCCTGGATGTCACATCACTTCCTCAAATTCAACCTATCCAAAACCGATCTCATGATATTTCCTCCCTCAGGTGCCACTTCCCCTGACAATGGCTCAACTATCAACTTGTCCCCCCACGCCAAGGTCCTAGGTGTAATCCTGGACTCTGAACTAACCTTTCGGCCCCACATCCTATCGCTATCCAAAATTTGCCGCCTCAAGCTCTGCAACATCTCCTAGATACGCCCCTTCCTAACCAATGTCATCACAAAGCTTCTAATCCACTCCCTGGTCATCTCCCGCCTCGACTACTGCAACTCCCTCCTCATTGCCTTACCTCTAAATAGGCTATCCCCACTTCAGTCCATCATAAACGGTGCTGCCAGGCTCATCCACCTCACCAATCGCTCAGCGTCTGCTATACCCCTCCACCAATCCCTCCATTGGCTGCCACTCAGTCACCAAATTAAATTCAAGATACTAACTATAACTTACAAAGCCATCCACAACCTGGCCCCAGCTACATCTCTAGCCTAGTTTTAAAAATACCAACCTAATCATTCTCTTCGCTCCTCCCAAGACCTCTTGCTCTCAAACTCCCTTGTCACCTCATCCCATGCTCGCCTTCAGGACTTCTCCAGAGCCTCTCCCATCCTCTGGAATGCTCTACCCCAATCTGTACGATTTTCTCCTACTTTATACACTTTCAGATGATCCCTGAAAACTCATCTCTTCAGAGAAGCCTATCTGGATCCCACCTAACAACTGTACATTTATCTTCTCAATCAGCACATCACCCACAGTTATTACCTCTTGTATCTCTTGACCTTCCCTCTTAGATTATAAGCTCTAATGAGCAGGGCCCTCTGATTCCTACTGGATTAAAGTGTATTGTATTTGTACTGTCTACCCTCAAGTTGTAAAGCGCTACGTAAACTGTTGGCGCTATATAAATCCTGTATAATAATAATAATAATGTTACAACAACAAACGTGAATGTATTTTATTGTGATTTTATGTGATAGACCAACACAAAGTGGCACCTAATTGTGAAGTGGAAGTAAAATTATAAAATTATATGAATAAATATGTGAAAAGTGTGGGGGGACATTTGTATAGTGCCCCCTTGAGTCAATACGTTGTAGAACCCCCTTTCTCTTCAATTACAGCTGCAAGTCTTTTTTGGGATGTCTCTACCAGCTTTGCACATCTAGAAAGGGACATTTTTGTCCATTCTTTGCAAAATAGCTCAAGCTCTGTCAGATTGGATGGAGAGTGTCTGTGAACAGCAATTTTCAAGTCTTGCCACAGATTCTCAATTGGATTTAGGTCTGGACTTTGACTGGGCCATTCTAACACATAAATATGCTTTGATCTAAACCATTCCATTGTAGCTCTGGCTGGATGTTTAGGGTCATTGTCCTGCTAGAAGGTGAACCTCTTCCCCAGTCTCAAGTCTTTTGCAGACTCTAACAGGTTTTCTTCTAAGATTGTCCTGTATTTGGCTCCATCCATCTTCCCATCAACTCTGACCAGCTTCCCTGTCCCTGCTGAAGAAAAGCATCCCCACCACATGATGCTGCCACCACCATGTTTCACGGTGGGGATGGTGTGTTCAGGGTGATGTGCAGTGTTAGTTTTCCGCCACACATAGCGTTTTGCTTTTAGGCCAAAAAGTTCAATTTTGGTCTCATCTGACCAGAGGACCTTCTTCCACATGTTTGCTGTGTCCCCCAAATGGCTTCTCGCAAACTGCAATCAGAACTTCTTATGGCTTTCTTTCAACAATGGCTTTCTTCTTGCCACTTTTCCATAAAGGCCAGATTTGTGGAATGCATGAATAATAGTTGTCCTGTGGACAGATTCTCCAACCTGAGCTGTGGATCTCTGCAGCTCCTCCAGAATTACCATGGGCCTCTTGGCTGCTTCTGTGATGAATGCTCTCCTTGCCCGGCCTGTCAGTTTAGGTGGACAGCCATGTCTTGGTAGGTTTGCAGTTGTGCCATACTCTTTCCTTTTTTGGTTGAAGGGTTGAACAGTGCTCTGTGAGATGTTCAAAGCTTGGGATATTTTTTTTATAACCTAACCCTGCTTTAAACTTCTCCACAACTTTATCCCTGACTTGTCTTGTGTGTTTCTTGGCCTTCATGATGCTGTTTGTTCACTAAGGTTCTCTAACAAACCTCTGAGGGCTTCACAGAACAGCTATATTTACACTGAGATTAAATACCACACAGGTGAACTCAGTTAGGTGACTTCTGAAGGCAATTGGTTCCATTAGATTTTAGTTAGGTGTATCAGAGTAAAGGGGGCTGAATACAAATGCACGCCACACTTTCCAGATATTTATTTGTAAAAAAATGTTGAAAACCATTTATCATTTTCCTTCCATTTCACAATTATGTCCCACTTTGTGTTGGTCTATCACATAAAATCCCAATAAAATAAATTTACGTTTTTGGTTCTAACATGACAAAATGTGGAATATTTCAAAGAGTATGAATACTTTTTCAGGACACTGCATATATAACTTAGAGACCATCAGATGTGTACTGACTAGTAGGGAAGAGTGACTCTGCCTGGGTTCAATTCCCTGCAGAGTCAGACTATCCATAGTTGCCAACTGTCCTGATTTGCCTGGGACATTCCCGGAACCCAGGGCAATCCCCCGGTCTGAGAATGTCATGGGCAAAATCCAGAAAATCTCTGTCCCAGACATTGGGATAGAGGTGGCATGGCGGGGGCATGGTGCCAATGTAGCAGGAAGATCAGTTTTCCCCTGCAGCACCTGCATTGGTTTGACGCACAACAGCCCGTGGATGGTGAGTGGAGAAGAGGATGGCTCTGATCGGCACTGATGGGACTGCATTGATGGGCTCTGATGAGATGGCTCTGATCGGCACTGAAGAGACTGCAGTGATGGGCTCTGATGAGACTGCAGTGATGGGCTCTGATGAGACAGCACTAATCGGCACTATTCGGAACTGATGAGATTGCAGTGATGGGCTCTGATGAGACTGTAGTGATGGGCTCTGATGAGACAGCTCTGATTGGCACTGATGAGACTGCAGTGATGGGCTCTGATGAGACGGCTCTGGAAGATAAGGCTTGCCTGTGAGCAGCGCCACCAGGGAAAAATTCTCCCCTCCATGCAGGAAAGGTACTCGTCACAGTATGCATTGCGGGTGCTGTTTTTGGGAGAAAAACTGCACAAGGAGCAGACAGCTGAGTTATGCAGGCTGGTCTGGGCAGAGATGTGGTTGGATGAGAGCTACAGAGACCTCCGGTAGCATGTATCCCAAGCATGCCCTTGGATAGTGGATGACAGCCCAATTGAAGGCTTTGGCTATGGTGGCCTGGGACGATTGTGCGTGAAGCTGTCAGGGGACCCTAACTTTGGGGGCAATTTGGAGTGGCGGCTGGACGAAATCATGGATTTCAAAGAAGAGATACTGAATGTCTCGGAAGTGCACTGGGCACTGGAAGATATAGAGTTTCTGGTCGTGCAGGAATGGGAGCTGGAGATCGCCTACAGGCAGCTGCTAGACTCTGCTCAGCGCCAGTGCTGGGCTCCCTTTACCTGGGACTATCCAGAAGAACCAGATGACAGTCCTGAAATCTCGGCTGAAGTGTCAGCAATAGGGATGAGCTGAACGCCCTCCTGTTTGGTTTGCAGCAGAACATGCGAACAGGCAAAAAAATCAGCACGAACACGGTTAAAGTCTATGGGACACGAACATGAATAATCAAAAGTATTCATTTTAAAGGCTTATATGCAAGTTATTGTCATAAAAAGTGTTTGGAGACCTGGGTTCTGCCCCAGGGGACATATATCAATGCAAAAAAAGTTTTAAAAATGGCCACTTTTTCGGGAGCAGTGATTTTAACAATAAAAGTGAAATATTCCTTTAAATTTTGTACCTGGGGGTGTCTATAGTATGCCTGTAAAGTGGCGCATTTTTCCCGTGTTTAGAACAGTCCGAAAGCAAAATTAAATTTTTAAAGGAAAAAAGTAATGTAAAACTACTAGCGGCTATAATGAATTGTCGGGCCCCGGCAATACAGATAAAAGTCATTAATAAAAAACAGCATGGGTTGCCCCCCCAGTCCATTACCAGGCCCTTTGGGTCTGGTATGAATATTAAGGGGAACCCTGTGCCAAAATAAAAAAAATGGCGTGGGGGCCCCCCCAAAAATCTATACCAGACCCATATCCGAGCACGCAATCTGGCAGGCCGCAGCAAAAGGGGGGATGAGAGAGCGGCCCCCCTCCTGAACTCTACCAGGCCACATGCCCTCAACATGGGGAGGGTGCTTTGGGGTAGCCCCCCAAAGCACCTTGTCCCCATGTTGATGGGGACAAGGGCCTCATCCCCACAACCCTTGCACGGTGGTTGTGGGGATATGTGGGCAGGGGGCTTATTGGAATCTGGAAGCCCCCTTTAACAAGGGAACCCCCAGATCCCGGCCTCCCCCCTGTGTGAAATGTACCCCTACCATTTCACAAAAAAGTGTCCAAATGTTTAAAACGACAAGACACAGCTTGGATACAAGTCCTTTATTAAAAAAATAAAAAATAAAAATGTCCCACGAAGTCCATTCATCTTCTTCTCCCACGCGCCCGGACCGAAAAAAAAAAAAAGCTGAGACCGATCTGCCTCAATGGCAGGCTCCCGCGGTGTGACGCTTCTGTACTTGTGACAGTTCTTATATAACTGAGGTACGTCACCGAGTGGCCCCGCCCTCAGTTATACAAGAACTGTCACAAGCACAGAAGCGTCACACCACGGGAGCCTCCCATTGAGGCGGATCGGTCTCTGCTTTTTTTAGTTATTTTTTTACGGTCCGGGCGCGTGAGAGAAGAAGATGAATGGACTTCATGGGACATTTTTATTTTTTAATAAAGGACTTGTCCCCAAGCTGTTTCCTGTAGTTTTTAATTTTGGCACTTTTTTTGTGCAATGGTAGGGGTACCCGTTACCATTTCACACGGGAGGGAGGCCAGGATCTGGGGGTCCCCTTGTTAAAGGGGACTTCCAGCTTCCAATAAGCCCCTTGCCCGCATACCCCCACAACTACCGGGTAAGGGTTGTGGGAATGAGGCCCTTGTCTCCATCAACATGGGGACAAGGTGCTTTGGGGGGCTACCCCAAAGCACCCTACCCATGTTGAGAGCAAGTGTCCTGGTACGGTTCAGGAGGGGGGGCGCTCTCTCATGAAGGGTCTGGTATGGATTTTGAGGGGGACCCCTATACATTTTTTTTTTTTAATTGGCGCAGAGTTCCCCTTAAAATCCATACAAGACCTGAAGGGCCTGGTATGGAATTTGGGGGGACCCCCACGCAATTCTTTTTTTAAATTTTGGTTTGGGGTTCCCCTTAATATTTATACCAGACCCAAAGGGCCTGGTAATGGACTGGGGGGGACCCATGCCGTTTTTTTCAATGACTTTTATCTGTATTGCCAGGACCCGACAATTCATTAGAGCCGCTAGTAGTTTTAAATGACTTTTTTCCTTTAGAAATGTCATTTTGTGCAGGGACTGTTCTAAACACGGGAAAATGTGCCACTTTACAGGCATACTATAGACACCCCCCAGGTACGAAATTTAAAGGAATATTTCACTTTTATTGTTTTACTTCAAATATTATTAAAATCACTGCTCCCGAAAAAACGGCCATTTTTAAAACTTTTTTTGCATTGATCCGTGTCCCATGGGGCAGGACCCGGGTCCCCAAACACTTTTTATGACAATACCTTGTATATAAGCCTTTAAAATTAGCACTTTTGATTTCTCCCATAGACTTTTAAAGGGTGTGCCGTTGACTTTCAAATTTGCCGCAAACACCCCAAATTGTTCACTATTCTGCAAACAGGCAAACACCCGATGTTTGAGTCGAACTTACATTTGACTCGAACATTGGGCTCATCCCTAGTCAGCAATGGGGCAGAGTAACAGTGCTTTGCCCATCTCCACCTGCAGCTATGGAAACGGAGGTCTTATGGCAGATGCAGCAAGTGTTGACGAACCTGTTTCTGCACAGGATGAGCTTGAATGGTGAAATGCGTTTGTCCATTGGCAGTTCAAGAGCTCAGGAGAAGAGGAGGCTGTCCTCATTCCCCATGTAAAGTATGTGGGTTCAGTCAGCGCAAAACAGTAAATATAATAAATCCAAAATACAAGCTGCTGTACACTAAAGGTCAATATATGGTAATCCTTTAAGCAAATAATAAAAAGAAAACAGTGCAGCGCTAATAATACAATAATAAACAAGGATGTTTATACGTTTTAAAAAGTCCCCTTTGATAAAAGAAAATAAGATAAGAAAAGTTAACAGATAAATACTCCTCGGCGGTGATAAGGGTGCTCATAAACATTCAAATGGTGCATCTTTATCAGTGCTTCCTCCACCATTTAGCCAAACTGCTCACCTCACTCTCTGGACCTCTGAATTAACAGATGGGTCTAAAAGGCATTCACCACTAGGATGGTTACAAATGAAAATGAATAGCTAGGTGATTGGAATACGATAACAGAACACTTCAAACAGCCACACGTTGTCATTTTTATAATCAATATGCCGGACCGTGGTACCAAAAAAAATCAATAAAAGATATATAGTGCACACTGTGTGGCTAAAACATACTTGCTTTATTCATAAAAATGGGTACTCACAAATGTAGCACTGTTAACCCAGTGCTAAGATGAATGACATGTGCTAGTTTCATCAAACATGAATAATTTCGTCAGAAAATGGATAAGGTGGCTGCAGTGTCCTCCCGCACGCGTATCGTCCCTGGGCGGGACTTCCTCAGCGATAATAGAGGCTCGTGCGTCTACTTCTTATATAATAAGCCACCATAATAATTGTGCATGTTAGACCACACCCTCTGATGCGTACACCACCCAATCAGCCTGAAACGCCCAGAGGTCAAGTGGACACTTCCTGCTGATTACGTTCGTTGTCGTGGTAACAGCGGCGCCAACAATGGCATGACACAATAACAATAATACTACAGTATATAATCAATTTTTAAAAATGATTATAAAATACTATAATTTATTTTAAAAATAACAGAAACCCATTTCTTTATCAATAATCCAGAATGGGGAAAAACAAATAATCGATTAAAATCACCAATATATGACATAAAGTTAAATTAAAAATACCGAAATAGGAAGTCAGAGATCTAAAAGAATATATTATACTTAATGGTCTGAAATGAATCAATTTAAGTCGAATTCAACATTCAACCCTGTAGGTACCCCCACTTTTGTTTCGTAAACCCAAAAGGATTTGTGGCAGCTCAGTTGTCCAATGAAATTAACTCCCCTCCAATGTTGGGTCACTTTTTCAACCCCCAAAAAATTCAATTTGGCGGGGTTGCGATCATGAAACAATCTAAAATGTTTGCAGACATCGTGAGTAACAAGGTCCTTTTTTATGTTATTTACTTGTTCTCCTGTTCTTACGTGTAGGGGTCGAGATGTTTTCCCTACATACTGGAGGCCGCATTCACATTCTAATATATACACTACTCCTGTCATGGAGCATGTCATCAACTCCTTGATTTGATATGATTTATTAGTAGCAGTGGCAACAAACTCTTTCCGTTTCTTGGCATTGCCCCTAACTTGTTTACATAGAGGGTAAAACCCTCTTAGGAAATTGAATATCCTATTCTCAAAAAGGACGAGAGGGTCAATAACCCCTGGGGCCAATATGTCTCTCAAAGCGGGGGACTTCCTGTATATAAACCCTATCCTGTTTGAGAATAGGCCAATATTTGCAAACAATTATTTCAAATTTACTATGTTGGACATTGTAGTCCAAAATCATTCTAGTATTCATAGACGGATTCTGTTTCTCCTTGGGGACATTGGACACCAATATTTTTCTATCAAGTTTGCGGACTGCCTCTATTTCTCTTTCAACAATAGACCTATCATACCCTTTTGCAAAAAGTGGGTAGACAGAACCTGAGATTATGAAAGGTAGTCTTTTTCATGTGTGCAGTTACGTCTTATGCAAACAAATTGTCCCCTAGGAATGTTGCACAACCACTGTGTGTGGTGGCAACTTCCAAGGGAAATAAACACATTGCGATCAGTGGGCTTTAAATGATTCATCATCTTTATCCTATCACCCTCTTTGCTTATGTCTAAATCCAAGAAGACAATTCGATCATTGTTGACATTACAGGATAAGACAATGTTTTTTTTGTTAGCATCAAGCTTCTGCATAAACCTTTCAAGACCAAACATTTCTCCATTCCAAATCATAATAAGATCATCTATATACCTTTGGTAACAGACCAGTTCCGAGGGGGTCTGTTTTTAAAAATGGCTTCTTCCTCCCAGTGTGCCATAAACAAATTGGCAACACTGGGAGCGAAACGTGCCCCCATCGCTACACCCTTTGTTTGGAGATAGAACTGTCTATGATACCAAAAGTAATTCTTAGATAAACAAAACCTCAAAAATTCAAGCAAAAATTTCTTGTGTCTTCTAGAGAGATCAGATGTAGCAAAGGCCTAATGTACTGAGGTTAGAGCATCCTCATGACTAATGATGGTATACAAAAAACTCACGTTGGCCGTGATCAAAAAACAAGAAGACAAGATGGTTAGAGTTTCAAGGATCTAAATGATATGTTTTGTGTCTTTTAACAAAGATTTGGTTTCAGTAACAATGGGTTGAAGGAAGGAGTCTATGTATTGACCCAGTCTAGACGAGACTGAGTCAATCCCATTAACTATTGGCCTCCCCGGTGGGTTAGTACTATCCTTATGCATTTTTGGCAGAAAGTATTTTATCGGCATTTGACAAAACAGTGGATCTAAATAGAGTGCTTTCTTCTTATTTAAAACTCCTATATGTTTCCCTCTTTCGATTAAGAAGTGTAGCTCTTCCTTTAGCTGGAACATAGGATCTTTGGTTAGCACCATATATGTATTGTCATCACTGAGCAGATTTAACATTTCATTTTTGTAATATGTCTTGCTTAGTACTACTAGGCCTCCTCCCTTGTCCGCCGGGCATATCACAAGATCTTTCCTCTCCATCAATGATTCAATACCCTTCTTAACATGTACAGGATCATTCACCTTATGTATCTTAAGTGATTCAAGATCCTTAACAATCATATTTTTAAAGACATCCAAATGTTTGGTGTCTAAATTTGGAGGGTTAAAAACCGACTTGTTGCAGAGATTCGAGTGGTGGTTGGGGGGTGCTCCCACTGAATTAGGTTCCATCCGAACAGTAGTAGTAGTAAGTATTTTTTTATATTCAGACTTCTGATATATTTTTGAAGACTAATGTAAGTTTGAAATGTATTCAAATTACGGGTAGGGGCATATTTCAAACCTCTGTCTACCATCCTAATTTCATCTTCATTTAGGGATGTACCACTGAGGTTGTAAATCCCAGCCCCTATTGGGGTTTTACTCTTTTGTATTCACCTGCCCCCTCTCCTTCCTCTGATTTTTCT
The DNA here is from genome assembly GCF_042186555.1 of Aquarana catesbeiana. NCBI lineage: Eukaryota > Metazoa > Chordata > Amphibia > Anura > Ranidae > Aquarana > Aquarana catesbeiana. The sequence goes on along the minus strand of NC_133326.1, from coordinate 732,926,753 downwards.
TTTTCTTAGTTGTCCATTGTCTATGATGGTAGGTTGTGGAGCTGCATTCTGCCTCCCTGCTGGGTTGGGCAGAACAAATTGAGCTCCCCTCCCAACCCTCTTGGGGTCCTCTGAAAATCCCCTCCCCTCTGGGGGCCAGCATGTTGCAACAGTGTAAAACGATTACGGATAGGTAATTGGTTCCCATATGGTTGTGTAACCCTACCTCTATTAGAATAGGTGTCATTAAATTTAGAGGCATTCTGATAATCATTCAAATAATGATTAGAACCAGTGCCTCTATTGGAATATGCACCATTATAATCAGGAACCTGATGATAACTTTCTTGATAATAATTGGGGCCATTATATGGCTCATTATTCACAAAAGATGAATTCTGTGCATAATGCCTATAGGGGGACTCGTGACCTCCTCCCCTTCAGGCCCAAACTCTTTTGTTCTTACGCCTCTTATTATGGACTGCCTGATATTGATTACTATTCTGGGGCATCCCAGTATTATCATAGTCAATGTAATCATACGTAAAACCAGCATCCTCCCTTAGATTGAGTAAGGGTGTATTCAAAGGTTCTATAACAAAAGGGCCTGGTTGTGTCTGAGTCATAGTCACATCCACAGGTCCTGTTTGCCATTTAAACACATTTCCTTTCCCAAAGTCTTCTAGATCTCTGATGATTTTTCTTATTTTCTGATTCCTATTATTATTTTGTGTTCCAGAATCCCATTTGATTAACCACTTGCCGACCGCCGCACGCCGATCTATGTCCAAACTTTGCCGGCGGATATGGTTGTTATGGCAGCAGTTAGCTGCCATAACCCCGGTATCCCCATTTTCGTGCGGTGGTCGGCTTTCAGATAAAAGTGGTCCCTGCGTTGGATTCGCCGCGAGATCACTTTTATCAGTGGCGGGAGAGGGGCCCCCCCTCCCGCCACGATCCGGTGCCTTCTGTGCCTGGAGACGAGTGAAGCTAAGATGGCGCCCACTCGTCTCCATAACACTGCTGGGCGGAAGCGATGTCAAAACGTCACTTCCGCCCACGCCTCTTAAAGGCACATTTTTTTCAATGTCATATTTTTAAATGACTTTTTCTTTTTTTTTATTGCATTTTAGTGTAAATATGAGATCTGAGGTCTTTTTGACCCCAGATCTCATATTTAAGAGGTCCTGTCATGCTTTTTTCTATTACAAGGGGTGTTTACATTCCTTGTAATAGGAATAAAAGTGACACATTTTTTTTTTTTTCAAAACAGTGTAAAAATAAATAAAATCATGTAAAATAAATAATAAAAATATTAATTTTTTTTTAAAAACCCCCGTCCCGACGAGCTCGCGCGCAGAAGCGAACGCATATGAAAACGGTAGTCAAACCACACATGTGAGGTATGGCCGCGACTGGTAGAGCGAGAGCAATAATTTTAGCCCTAGACCTCCTCTGTAACGCAAAACATGCAACCTGTAGAATTTTTTAAATGTCGCCTATGGAGATTTTTGAGGGTAAAAGTTTGACGCCATTCCACGAGCGGGTGCAATTTTGAAGTGTGACATGTTGTGTATCAATTTACTTGGTGTAACATTATATTTCACAATATAAAAAAAATTGGGCTAACTTTACTGTTGTCTTATTTTTTTATTCAAAAAATTTTTTCCAAAAAAAGTGCACTTATAAGACCACTGCGCAAATACGGTGCAAAAAAAGGTATTGCATTGACTGCCATTTTATTCTCTAGGGTGTTAGAAAAAAAAATATATAATGTTTGGGGGTTCTAAGTAATTTTCTATAAAAAAAAACTGTTTTAAACATGTAAACACCTCAAATCCAAAACGAGGCTGGTCCTTAAGTGGTTAATCTATTTTTAAATTCAGTAGACAATCTTAGGAATTATTTGGATTCCTTATGGGATTCAATAGTATTCTTGAGTTCCCTGATCTGGGTTTCAAGAAGCTTCATCTTTCTTTGTTTCCGTAACAATACAAATTCTACTAATTCCAGACCCTTTTTGGTAAAGAAATCACCCCATTCTTTCATGGAATCATCATCCATGAGACAGTCGTTTGGGAGTACATCCCACCTAAGGCATCTAGGAATCAGTTTAGCTGTCAGATATTGCTCAAACAAAGCTATGTCCCACCTCGTTTTAACCTTTTTTTCGAATAGGTGTCCTAATTCCCCAGCCATGGATCACAAAAAGCATGTACAACCCCTGGCAAAAATGATGGAATCACCAGTCCCTGAGGATGTTCCTTCAGTTGTTTATTGTTGTAGAAAAAAAGCAGATCACAGACATGGCCAAAAAATAAAGGCATTTCAAATGGCAACTTTCTGGCTTTAAGAAACACTAAAAGAAATCAAGAAAAATAATTGTTGTGGCCAGTAACAGTTAGATTTATAGAACAAGCACAGGGAATAAATTATGGAATCACTCAACTCTGAGGAAAAAATTATGGAATCATGAAAAACAAACAAACAAAATAACACTCCAACACATCACTAGTACTTTGTTGCACCACCTCTGGCTTTTATAACTGCTTGCAGTCTCTGAGGCATTGACTTAATGAGTGATAAACAGTACTCTTCATCAATCTGGCTCCAGCCTTCTCTGATTGCTGTTGCCAAATCATCTTTGCAGGTTGGAGCCTTGTCATGGACCATTTTCTTTAACTTCCACCACAGATTTTCAATTGGATTGAGATCCGGACTGTTTGCAGGCCATGACATTGACCTTATGTGTCTTTCTTCGAGGAATTTTTTCACAATTTTTGCTCTATGGCAAGATGCATTATCATCTTGATAAATGATTTCATCATCCCCAAACATCCTTTCAATAGATGGGATAAGAAAAGTGTCCAAAATTTCAATGTAAACCTGTGCATTTATTGAAGATTTAATGACAGCCATCTCCCCAGTGCCTTTACCTGACATGCAGCCCCATATCATAATTGACTGTGGAAATTTGCATGTTTTCTTCAGACAGTCATCTGCATAAATCTCATTGGAACGGCACCAAACAAAAGTTCCAGCATCATCACCTTGCCCAATACAGATTCGAGATTCATCACTTATTAAGACTTTCATCCAATCATCCACAGTCCACGATTGCCTTTCCTTAGCCCATTGTAACCTTGTTTTTTTGTGTTTAGGTGTTAGAGATGGCTTTCTTTTAGCTTTTCTGTATGTAAATCCCATTTCCTTTAGGCGGTTTCTTACAGTTCGGTCACAGATGTTGACTCCAGTTTCCTCCCATTTGTTCCTCATTTGTTTTGTTGTAAATTTTCTGTTTTCAAGGCATATTGATTTAAGTTTTCTGTCTTGACGCTTTGATGTCTTCCTTGGTCTACCAGTATGCTTGCCTTTAACCACCTTCCCATGTTGTTTGTATTTGGTCCATGTTTTAGACACAGCCGACTGTGAACAACCAACATCTTGTGCAACACTACGTGATGATTTACCCTCTTTAAGGAGTTTGATAATCCTCTCCTTTTTTTTCAATTGACATCTCTGGTGTTGTAGCCATGCTTCATGTCGGTCCACTTGTTGCAACAGCTCTCCAAGGTGTGATCACTCCTTTTTCACCTACATACTAACAAGCAGATTTAATCTGATGCAGGTGTTAGTGTTTGTAATGAAAATTTACAGGGTGATTCCATAATTTTTTCCTCAGAATTGAGTGATTCCATAATTTATTACCTGGGCTTGTTCTATAAATCTAACTGTTACTGGCCACCACAATTATTTTTCTTGATTTCTTTTAGTGTTTTTTAAAGCCAGAAAGTTACCATTTGAAATGCCTTTAGTTTTTGGCCATGTCTGTGATCTGCTTTTTTTCTACAACAATAAACAACTGAAGGAACATCCTCAGGGACTGGTGATTCCATCATTTTTGCCAGGGGTTGTATTTACTTGACTTTTCATCAGAGTATGTTATGGATGATGAGTCACCTGCCAAAGTGTTGGCACGTGGCCTAAGGACCACCAGCCCATGCCCTGGACTTTCGGCAATTCCAGAGACTGGAGATTTAGTAGACTTTTCCGTAGAGGTGGAACCACCTAGCGAACCCCCCAGCAGAAGTGCTGGCAGCAGGACAGAGTACTGCACACCACTGCTCCACACTCATGGCAGTTTCAGAGGCCTGAGGTATTCTTACCGTGGTTCCTCTTCCCCAATGGATTTCAGAGATGCAGGGATTCCCAGCCATTCCCCCTCCCCAACAAGGATTTGTGCACCTGGGAGACAGTACCAGAGAAAGGGCATCCCAGCAGCAGATGCCACCCCAGAATGATGACACCAACCCAGCTGAAGTGCTGGCAACAAGAAAGAGGGTCCCAGACCTCTACCCCACACCTGCAGCAGTTCTGGATGCCCAGGGTGAGGAGGTGGCGGTCACTCCCGAGCAGCAGATCAGGATCCAGGGGCAGAAGGGAGAGGGGGTTGTCATCTTTCCTCCCCAACAGTCAGCCAGAGTGGAGGAAACTGTCTTCCTTCCCCAACCGTTAGCCAGAATGAATGATGTGAGCACTGAAGCGCTAACAGGACAGAACACTACTGGCCTTGTCGCACAAAAATCCACTCCTCAGGAGCTCTGGGGAGAGAATGCAATCGGCACCTCACAATAGCAGCTTGAGCTGGTGTCAGTGGATGGGCCTGTGGTCTCCACTAACAGAAACCCAGCTGCAGTGCTGGCAACAGGGCAGCGTGCTACCAACCTCTGTCCAGCACCGGCAACAACTGCGGAGTTTCAGGGAGCGGGCGCAGTCAGCTTCCCTCCCCAGCGACCAGCTGATGTAGTGAAACTCCTACGCCCAGCTGAACTGCTGGCAACAGGACAGAGTGCTGCTGGCCTCTGCCCTCAACTAACAAAGGATAGATTTGCTATGGAAGTGGATGGGACTGCGGTCTCCACCTGTATACCCCAGGGATTCTGGGCAGTCGGCCCAGATCCCCAACAGCATGACGGACTGAGCCCAGCCCCCGTCTTCTTCTCTGGTTGAAAGGACTCCAGGGAGAAGGACCAGTATGCACTTCCCCCCAACAGCGGGTAAATTATATATGAGGGAGGCAGAGGTTGGCTGGGTGAGTAATGATCTGTTTGAGACAATTTGTTTGGGCTACTGTGTGGGTATGGTCATTGGGGGACTGGAACTACGAACCAACTTCAGATTCAACTGGTCTGGGGTCTTCTCCTGTGTTAGTCTGCTGCCGAAAGGGAGAGATGTGACAGGAGTCACTCTGGGTGGGGGGCTGGTGGAACCCAGAATCCCTTGAGGTTGGGAAACCCTTGCTTCAGCTTTCCCTGCTCCTCCAGTTCGGTTCGCATCCAGAACATGCGAACGGACCGAAAGTTATTGCCAACACCGTTAAAGTCTATGGGACTCGAACATGAGAAATCAAAAGTGCAAATTTTGAAGGCTAATATGCAAGTTATTGTCCTAAAAGGGGTTTGGGGACCTGGGTCCAGCCCCATTGAACATGTATCAATGCAAAAGAAAGTTTGAAAAACTGACATTTTTTGGGGAGCAGTGATTTTAATGATGCTTAAAGTGAAAAAACAAAAGTGAAATTTTCCTTTAAATATCGTACCTGGGGGGTGTCTATAGTATGCCTGTACAGTGGCGCATGTTTCCCGTGTTTAGAACAGTCCCTGCACAAAATGACATTTCTAAAGGAATAAAAGTAATTTAAAACTGCTTGCGGCTGTAATGTAATGTCGGGTCCCGGCAAGATGGATGAAAATTATTAAGAAAAATGGCATGGGTAACCCTCCAGCCCATTACCAGGCCCTTTGGGTCTTGTATGGATATTAAGGGGAACCCTGCACCCAAATTAAAAAAAGAAAAGGTGTGGGGCCCCCAGGCCCTATATACTCTGAACAGCAGTATACAGGCTGTCCCCGGGTTACAAACAAGATAGGGACTGTAGGTTTGTTCTTTTAAATTCTTTATTTAATATTTTAACAATACAAAACCAAACCCTTCAAGTATAAATCACATTTACAGAGTTACATCGTATTAATATCCTTCTCCCTAAAACCTACCCCCCCACCCCCCCCACCCCCTCTCCTGCAGATGGTTACAGATAGGACAGCCTACACTATTGCTCCTGCCAGTCACTTCCGGATCTCCAGCCCTTCATACAACACTTAGGTTTTCCTCTAGATATCTCCAAGTATTTTTAATTTTTTGCCAAACTGCCCATTTGTCTACCCGTTCATCCCCCTCATCAGGTACCAATCCCCTACTGTCCACACTCTCAACATTATAGATTTCATTTATGCAGAAAAAACAGTCTCGGGTGTTTGGACTTGCCGGGTCGAGCCATTTCATTGCAATCTGCTTCTTGGCCGCGTCCAACAGTATAGGGACAATAGAAGATTGGTAACTCTTCACCGACTCCTCTGTACCATGGAATAAACACACCCATGGATCCTCTAAAATAGCTTCCTCTGTAATTTCCTTAATCAGTGTTATGATTTTTTTCCAGAATGTTTTGATCATGGGGCACTCCCACCAAATATGGGCCATTGTTCCCAAACAAGCGCACCCTCTCCAACATGTCTTAGATTTAGTACTATCGAATTTGCTTAATTTGTCTGGGGTGGCGTACCATCTTGCAAGACATTTAAAATTTATTTCAGTTCTCTTAGTATCAAGTGCCGAATAGTGTACCATCTTCAATATCTTCTCTAACGTGAATTTACTACATTGTGACCCTAACTCCCGCTCCCAGTTCTTGATGTATGGAGGCACCTCCAGCTCCCCCCTAGCCCCCAGAATCCTATAAATTTGAGCGATAGAACCACCCGATTGCTCCCTCGCATAGAGCTGCTCAAGTGGTCTATACTCTTCCTCGCTTCTGAGTGGTTTCCGTAAACTATCGATGAAATGCGAAAGCTGGACGTACCACCACCCATCCATCACCCAAAACTCAGGTTCAGCCTTCAAATCGGCAAACGTGCGTATTTCCCCCTTGCTTATAAATATTTTTAAGTTGTATACAATCGTCTTTTATCCAATTCCCCCCCACCTCCCTCATCCCAGGCTCAAAAAATATGTTGTCTTTCATGTAAATCAAAGGTGAGTTGTGTGTCCACTTGTTCTGTGTGTGAATCTGGTCCCAAAATTTGAGAGTGTTACGTGTCAATACCGCCGTGTTGGTGCCCAGTGCTCTATATTTTGGGGGATTCCAAATAATATGACCTAGTTCAGTGTTACTCAAATAGTGTTCTATACTGACCCATCTCTTCTCCGAACCCTTTTTTGACCATTCAATAACTCGTGACAATATTACTGATAGATAGTACTTATTAAAGTCGGGCAGAGCTAGACCACCTTTTTTTTTTTCCTCTGCTCAGAACTGCATAGGAAATACGTGGCTTTTTACCGCCCCAGACAAATCTTGTTATCAAACCTCGTAAAGCTCTTAGATAAGATTGGGGGAGTGGGATTGGCAGCATCTGAAATTTATACAATATTTTAGGTGTTAACATCATTTTAACCGCATTCACACGACCAAGCCATGAAAGAGACCTCGATGATAATCTTCTGGCTTCCTGCCTAATCTCATCCAGCAGCGGAATGTAGTTATTTAAATACAGTTTTTTGAATGTGTTGGATAATTTTATCCCCAAATATTTAATTATCCCCAAATACCTCTACAAGGCGAGCCTCCTCTTGTTTTCCTACACTGATATTCAGGATCTCCGACTTCCTCAGATTTATTTTAAAATTGGAAATCTCCCCATATCTTCTCAGGATCTGCAGCACATTTGGTATGGTGATTCTGGGGTTCGCAATAAAGAACATAACATCGTCGGCAAAGGTCGCGAGTTTATGCTCCTCTGCTCCTATCTTCACCCCGCTACGGTCTGGATTGTTACAAATAGTGGCTAGTAAAGGCTCAAGAGACAAGACAAATAGGAGGGGGGATAAAGGGCACCCCTGTCTAGTACCTTTTTCCATTTTAAAGGGTTTGGAGAAAACCCCATTCACCCTTACGGATGCCGTGGGGGTTATTATATAGTATCTTGACCCAAGAAATAAACCTTGGGCCGACAGCCATTACTTCCAACGTTTTAATCATGAACCCCCAGTCTACCCTGTCAAACGCTTTTTCCACGTCCACTGACAGGAATAGAACTGGGGGCCCTTACCGTTTGCTGGATTCCATCAGGAGCGCTACTCGCACCCCATTGTCCCTGCTCTGTCTACCCGGCACAAAACCCGCCTGGTCTGCATGTACCAGGGTGGTCATTTTATCCTTCAATCTGCTTGCCAGCACTTTAGCATAAAGTTTAACATCTGCATTTAGCAGCTAAATGGGTCTATAACTCGAAAAGAGCCTAGCATTTTTCCCTTCTTTTAATATCAATGTGATAGAGGCTGCTAGTGCTTCTCTCTCCACTTCACAATTGGAACCCAACTCATTCCAAAAATGACAGAGCCTAGGAATGAAGATGTGTTTCAATTTTTCTAGGTATAGGGTCGTGAACCCGTCTGGACCTGGGCTCTTGCCCTTTGGGGAATTTTTCAGAGCAGCCAAGATTTCTTCCACCCCTATAGGTCTATCAAGGATAGGATCTTCCTCAGCTAGCTCCACTACACCCGCCCCCTCAGGAATTCCTCTGCCCTCCCCGTATCAGTTAGGTCACCTACTCTGTGTTGTCCAATGAAGTATAGGGCCTCATAAAACTTTTTAAACTCTTCTGCTATCCCTTTACTAGTGACTATTGTTTCCCCTTTTTTATTTTGTATTTTTTCAATAAAATTCCGGTCCCTTTTCTTTCTCACTAGTCTGGCCAGGTGCTTGCTCGACTTGCGCAAAGATAATTATCTCTTGTTATCTTATTGAGAGCTCTTTTAGAGTCCTGTTCCATATAGTCCCTTAACTCCTCCCTTTTAGCGGCTTACTGACGGAAGCCGTCCTGATTCTGCCCCTTCAACTTTTTATGGTTCTGTTCCAGTAAGAAAATTTCCTCGATCAACCTTTCCCTTTCTTCTTTTCTCTTTTTTTTCATCCCTGCCCCAATGGAAATGAGGACCCCTCTAATATACGCTTTATGCGCTTCCCATAAAATAGAGGGGGAAACCTCTCCTGTGTCATTTGATTTAAAGAAAAAGTCAGCTTCTTCCTGGACTCTTTCTAATAATTTTGGATCATTGAGCAAGTATTCATTCAGCTTCCACGAGAAGGGTTGCCATTGCAACTCCGGGATCCTCAACTTCATCGTGACCGGTGAATGATCTGATAGGGATATAATTTCTATTCTAGTTTCCTCCACCCAATCCAAAAGACTATGGTCCCCAAATATGTAATCTAATCTTGAATACGTGTCGTGCACAGGGGAAAAGTAGGTGTAATCCTTAATATTTGCATGCTGCATCCTCCATACATCCATCAGATGACAGCGAAGCAGCCGACGCCCAATTGCGCTAAGTAGGGCCTTCCTTGTCCCCTGAGTCCGAGACGTACTGTCCAGATCAGGGTTGATGCAAAAGTTAAAATCCCCCACTAGAACCACCTCTCCCTCCCTAAACTTCACTAGTTTCGCCAGCACCTGTCCCAGAAACACCATCAGATTTTTATTGGGGCAATAGACATTCGCTAAAGTAAACATTTTATTCCCCATGTTGCCCTTCAAAAAAATAAAACAGCTATCTGGGTCCGTCACCCTATCTACTAGTGAGAAATTAGAGGCCCTTGAAAACCCTATTGCTACTCCCTTAGATCTCTTAATAGGCGTATCACCATAGAACCACAGAGGCAAACCTGGGGAGATCAGCCTAATTCTAGATTCAGTGGCCAGATGGGTCTCCTGAAGGAATACTATATCGGCTCTATAATGTTGAAGTTCCTTTAGTATTTTGTGTCTTTTCGTAGGCGAGTTCAATCCCTTCACATTATATGTTAAAAATTTAAGATCTGGCATTTAGCTCGATTTATCCCCACTCCCCTGCCGGCTGCTCCGCTGTAACCCCCCTGCAGGAACCCCCCCCCTTGCTTTCCTGACACCTCTTCTGCCTCTTCCACTCTGCGCAACAAATGTCCCATGTCCGTGCGTACGTTCAGAATTTCTGCTTTTATAACATTTTCAAGTTTGGCGAACATTTCCATCATTTCTATTTTATTTGGGGCGAGTGCCATGCTTCTTTGCTCTTCAATATCTCTGATAGCATACGCTCCTTCTGGCTCTGGATCTTCCCTGGGCCTATCCCCCTGTCCCCCTTTTTGTTTCTGTTGGTCTTTCTTTTTATCTTTTGTTCCTGGTTGTTTCGTGTCCATTCCGGGGCTCTTTAGGCTTGCTTCTTTAAGATATTTTTGTATTGAGCTGGAGTTTGGACTCTCCCTTGGGTTCTTAGGTTCTGTTGTTCTTTGGGACCGACCTCTCATGCTTCAACCTCCTAACGGCTCTTTACCTCTGGTAATGAATATAGATGTTTAACTTATGGTTTTTCAGGCCTCCAACTGCCAAACGCTGCCACGTTGCTCCGTTGTGCTTCGTGCTCCTTCCCACCCAGGGCACTAGTACTGCTTATATTAATTATCACAGAGGAGTCCCAGATAGGTCCCAATTTTTCGCCTCTCTTGTACCTGACTAGACTGGTACGCACGTGGGGTACACCCCTGCTCCCCGGTTCCTGGGGTCTAGCTTGCCTAATTCATAGGCTACCCCGCATACTGCACAATAAGATGAGGGAAGGGAGAAGGAGGGACATAAGGAGACAAGAAAAAAAAAAAAAGAAACTAAACAAATGGAGTCCTGGTCTATGATGAACAAATTAATGGGGTGGGCGACTACATGGCAAATGAGGTTCAATGTAGAAAAATGTAAAATAATGCATTTGGGTGGCAAAAATATGAATGCAATCTATACACTGGGGGGAGAACCTCTGGGAGAATCTAGGATGGAAAAGGACCTGGGGGTCCTAGTAGATGATCGGCTCAGCAATGGCATGCAATGCCAAGCTGCTGCTAACAAAGCAAACAGAATATTGGCATGCATTAAAAGGGGGATCAACTCCAGAGATAAAACGATAATTCTCCCGCTCTACAAGACTCTGGTCCGGCCGCACCTAGAGTATGCGGTCCAGTTCTGGGCACCAGTCCTCAGGAAGGATGTACTGGAAATGGAGCGAGTACAAAGAAGGGCAACAAAGCTAATAAAGGGTCTGGAGGATCTTAGTTATGAGGAAAGGTTGCAAGCACTGAACTTATTCTCTCTGGAGAAGAGACGCTTGAGAGGGGATATGATTTCAATTTACAAATACCGGACTGGTGACCCCACAATAGGGTTAAAACTTTTTCGCAGAAGAGAGTTTAACAAGACTCGTGGCCACTCATTAAAATTAGAAGAAAAGAGGTTTAACCTTAAACTACGTAGAGGGTTCTTTATTGTAAGAGCGGCAAGGATGTGAAATTCCCTTCCACAGGCGGTGGTCTCAGCGGGGAGCATTGATAGCTTCAAGAAACTATTAGATAAGCACCTGAATGACCGCAACATACAGGGATATACAATGTAATACTGACACATAATCACACACATAGGTTGGACTTGATGGACTTGTGTCTTTTTTCAACCTCACCTACTATGTAACTATGTAACTATGACCCTTGATCACCATTCTCTATGGCTTTACTAATAACTCCAGACTCCAGACCACATTATTCATCCTTGTAAGTCTTCAATATATAGTTACCAAAAAATGTTCATACCTTTGGACTCCAGCTTCTTAGCGCTACGCCCGCTAGGGCTGCCCCAGTTCAATTACCGTGGTGGTGGTGCCACAACACTGTAAACCCTCACATATTCTGTTGTTGAGCGCAGGAACAAGCCCTGCTGTGAAATATTAGATCAAAAATTGTAATTACGCGCCCCTGTTAAACAGGGGCAGAAAAATTGGGCTTTAGGCACTGGTGCTGGTGCCACAACACTGCAACCCCTCACAGATACTCTAGTTGAGTGCAGGAATGTGCCCTGCTACAAAATATTACTGCAAAAATTGTAATTATGCGCCCCTGTTAAACAGGGGCAGAAAAATTGGGCTTTAAGCACTTATGGTGGTGCCCAGAACCAAAAATGTTCTTAGAAGCTATCAACATGAACATTGAGGTGGAATAGGATAGTCACTCAGCATAACAGGATAGTCAGTCAGCATAAGCAGTCTTCAAGGGATCTCACATTCATAAAAAAATTAATCGGTTACATCAGCATCAGGTGCTTGGTAGCTGGTAATCCAAGACTGATTCATTTTTAAGAAGGTGAGCCGATCAACCGAGCCTGTGGACAGGCCCACTCTGTGATCGGTTACAAAGCCTCCAGCAGCACTGAATGTGCGTTCAGATAGAACGCTGGATGCAGGACAGGCCAGTAGCTCAATTGCATACTATGCAAGCTCTGGCCAGTGATCCATCCTCAAGACCCAGTAACCCAGTGGATTTTTGGTTGGAAAGGTCTCCAAGTCTGATCTTGCTCCTAGGTATTCCTGCACCATGTAAATCAGACGCTGGCAATGGTTGCTGGAAGCAATCAAACCTTGGGGCTGCGGACTAAAAAATTGTCTGAACGCATCGGTCAGACGGCCACCTTCTCCACAGCTCCTTCTGTGACTGACCAAAGCCTCAGCAACACCTTGTCCAGGAGGACCAGGAAAATGTAACCTCCCAGGCTCTGGAAATGCATTGCACAAACCTATCTACAAGGCCTCCCGAAGATGTTTCATCCTCTGCTCCCTCTGCGAAGGCTGGATAAGTTCTGCAACCTTACCCTTGTAACGTGGATCAAGAAGGGTTGCCAGCCAGTACTGATCCCTCTCTTTGGTACCATGAATCCGAGGGTCCTTTCGCAGGCTTTGCAGGATCAGGGAGGCCATGCAGCATAGGTTTGCTGAGGCATTTGGTTCCAGAGTCCTCTGGGGAACTATGGACTAGGGATGAGCTTCGTGTTCGAGTCGAACCCATGTTCGACTTGAACATCGTCTGTTCGCCCGTTCGCCGAATTGCGAACGATATGCGCCGTTCGCGCCAAATTCGTGTGGCGCGTCACGGCCCATAATTCACTGCGGCATCGCAGTGCATTGCTGGCCGATGATTGGCCAAGCATGCACTATGACCCGCATGCTTGGCCAATCACAGCGCCGTCTGAACAGAGAGCCGTAATTGGCCAGAGCCAAGGAGGCTTTGGCCAATTATGGCTCAGGGGATTTAGTACACGTCCCACACTATATAAGGCCGCCTGCACGGCGGCCCTGTGTAGTGTGTGTTCCTGCCTTCATAGATAGAGAGAGAGAGACAGACAGTGTCATTTGATTTGAGTTAGATAGATTAGGCAGAACAGTTAGTCAGTTAGCTGCACTTAAAGTGTATTGTGTATATATATGCATCCCAGGTGTTGCATATAGATATATACACTGTATTCAGTTTAGCTAGATCCGTTCCTGTTATCTTCTTACTGACAGGCAGGCTTGTCTTGTTACTGTATTTACAGCTAACTGAAGAAAATTGCTGGTGTTCTTTTGATCCTATTAGTACCACAGTCAGGCAGCTAGACTATTTACAGTTAGTGCAGTGCGTCCTGCTCACAGTGTTCAGCTAAACCTACAAGTTAGTGTGGTGCATCCTGCTCACAGTGTTCAGCTAAACCTACAAGTTAGTGGGGTGCGTCCTGTTCACAGTGTTCAGCTAAACCTACAAGTTAGTGCGGTGCGTCCTGCTCACAGTGTTCAGCTAAAACTACAAGTTAGTGCGGTGCGTCCACCTCACAGTGTTCAGCTAAACCTAGAAGTTAGTGCGGTGCGTCCTGCTCACAGTGCTCAGCTAAAACTACAAGTTAGTGCTGTGCGTCCTGCTCACAGTGTTCAGCTAAACCTACAAGTTAGTGTAGTGAGACCTCTGCACAGTGTTCATCTAAAGCTACAAGTTAGTGCAGTGCGTCCTGCTCACAGTGATTAGCTAGATCCATTCCTGTTATCTTCTTACTGACCGGCAGGCTTGTCTTGTTACAGTATTTACAGCTACCTGAAGAAAATTGCTGGTGTTCTTTTGATCCTATTAGTACCACAGTCAGGCAGCCAGACTATTTACAGTTAGTGCAGTGCGTCCTGCTCACAGTGTTCAGCTAAACCTACAAGTTAGTGGGGTGCGTCCTGCTCACAGTGTTCAGCTAAACCTACAAATTAGTGGGGTGCGTCCTGCTCACAGTGTTCAGCTAAACCTACAAGTTAGTGTGGTGCATCCTGCTCACAGTGTTCAGCTAAAACTACAAGTTAGTGCGGTGCGTCCACCTCACAGTGTTCAGCTAAAACTACAAGTTAGTGCGGTGTGTCCACCTCACAGTGTTCAGCTAAACCTAGAAGTTAGTGCGGTGCGTCCTGCTCACAGTGTTCAGCTAAAACTACAAGTTAGTGCTGTGTGTCCTGCTCACAGTGTTCAGCTAAACCTACAAGTTAGTGTAGTGAGACCTCTGCACAGTTTTCTTCTAAAGCTACAAGTTAGAGCAGTGCGTCCTGCTCACAGTGTTCAGCTAGATCCGTTCCTGTTATCTTCTTACTGACAGGCAGGCTTGTCTTGTTACAGTATTTATAGCTACCTGAAGAAAATTACTGGTGTTCTTTTGATCCTATTAGTACCACAGTCAGGCAGCTAGACTATTTACAGTTAGTGCAGTGCATCCTGCTCACAGTGTTCAGCTAAAACTACAAGTTAGTGGGGTGCGTCCTGCTCACAGTGTTCAGCTAAACCTACAAGTTAGTGGGGTGCGTCCTGCTCACAGTGTTCAGCTAAACCTACAAGTTAGTGTGGTGCGTCCACCTCACAGTGTTCAGCTAAACCTACAAGTTAGTGTGGTGCGTCCACCTCACAGTGTTCAGCTAAAACTACAAGTTAGTGTGGTGCGTCCTGCTCACAGTGTTCAGCTAAAACTACAAATTAGTGCTGTGCGTCCTGCTCACAGTGTTCAGCTAAAACTACAAGTTAGTGTAGTGAGACCTCTGCGCAGTGTTCATCTAAAGCTACAAGTTAGTGCAGTGCGTCCTGCTCACAGTGTTCAGCTAAAACTACAAGTTAGTGTGTTGCGTCCACCTCACAGTGTTCAGCTAAACCTACAAGTTAGTGCGGTGCGTCCTGCTCACAGTGTTCAGCTAAAACTACAAGTTAGTGCTGTGCGTCCTGCTCACAGTGTTCAGCTAAACCTACAAGTTAGTGCTGTGTGTCCTGCTCACAGTGTTCAGCTAAAACTACAAGTTAGTGTAGTGAGACCTCTGCACAGTGTTCATCTAAAGCTACAAGTTAGTGCAGTGTGTCCTGCTCACAGTGTTCAGCTAAAACTACCTGTAGAAGGTTGGTGGTGTTTTTCTGATCCTATCACTACCGCAAGCAGCTAAAAAAGCTACAAGTTAGTTTTTTGCGAGCTCTGCACAGTGTTCAGCTAAAGCTACCTGTAGAAGGTGGGTGGTGTTCTCATACTACAGGCAGGCAGTTGATTTTGCTAGCTGCAGTATCAGTATATATATATATATATATATATATATATATATATATATATATATATATATATCCCCCAGCTTAGTGCAGCTACAGGCCATTAGTATGTCTGGAAGGCCAAGAAGGAGAGGCAGACAGTCACAAGCCAATAAGAGAGGGCAAGCAGGCTCTGTGTCTAGTGCTGGTCGTGGAGACGGTGCATCTTCATCAGCACGTGGCCGTGGGACACGCTTGGCCTTTTTTTCGGCAGCTGGCCGTGTTGAGCCGCAACATGCGGAAGACTTGGTCGAGTGGATGACCAAGCCGTCCTCATACTCCTCATCCTCTCTCACCCATGCCCAGGGTACTTTGTCTGGCAAAGCAGCGGCCTCTTCCCTCGGCTCAATGTCATCAGTGACTCCTTCCCTAGCCACACTATGTCCTCCTGAGGAGTCCCTCGAACTGTTTGACCACAGTGTTAGGTACATGCTCCAGGAGGATGCCCAGCGTTTGAAAGGCTCTGATGATGATACTGAGCTCGATGAAGGCAGTAACATGAGCACGGACAGAGGGGGTGCCCAAGAAGGACAGCAATCTAGCAGTCATGCTCCCCCTGCTGCAACATACTGCCAGGTTTGCTCCAGTGATGAGGAGGGAGGGGATGATGAGGTCACTGACTCAACGTGGGTGCCTGATAGGAGAGAGGAAGAGGAGGAGGAGGCGGCACATCACCAACGAGGCAGGATGCCCTTCAGGGGCCAGCCTAAGGGCAGCACATTGACTGCATCACACCCCAAAGCTCCACATGTGCAGGGCGCTGCAGTCACTGCGCGTTATTCAAAAAGTTCTTTAGTGTGGGCCTTTTTTGAGACGAGTGCATCAGATCACACCGCTGCTATTTGCAACATATGTCTCAAGCGTATCTCACGTGGCCAAAACATCTCCCACTTGGGTACCACATGCTTGACCAGACATGTGTTGACCTGCCATGCAGTTCGTTGGCAAGCGTATCTAAAAGACCCACACCAAAGAACAAAGAGGACCTCTCCTTGCTCCTCATCAGCTGAGATCTCCAACCCCACTATACCTTCAGTCCTCTCTGAGACCTGCACTGAGAGGAATGAAGGTGTAGAATTAGGTGTGTCACAGCCAAGTACTTGTGGGCAATTTGCTTTTGGTACACCGACGTCAGATTGTACCAGGCAAATTTCCCTGCCCCAGCTGCTGTACCGCCGAAAGAAGTTTGCTCCCAGCCATCCACATGCGCAGCGGTTGAATGCTAGCTTGGCAAAATTGCTAGCACTTCAACTGCTGCCTTTTCAGTTGGTAGACTCTGCCCCCTTCCATGAGTTTGTGGAATGTGCGGTTCCTCAGTGGCAGGTACCCAAACGCCACTTTTTCTCACGGAAGGCGATTCCGACTCTCTACCGGCATATGGAAGGCAATGTCCATGCCTCGCTGGACAGGGCGGTCAGCGGTAAGGTGCATATTCCTGCTGACTCATGGTCCAGCAGGCATGGACAAGGACGTTACCTAAGTTTCACGGCGCATTGGGTGACTCTGCTGGCAGCTGGGAAGGATGCAGGACAAGGTGCAGCAGTGTTGGAGGTTGTTCCGCCACCACACCTCCAAAATGCTAATGATTGTGACACACCTCTCTCCTCCACCCCCTCCACTTCTTCTTCCTCCATGGCCTCTTCCTGTGCTTTGTCCTCGGAACCAGCGGTGCTCCGTAGCCGTTCAAGGGGCTACGCAACTACTCAGGCCAAAAGATGCCATGCGGTGCTTGAGCTGGTGTGCTTGAGGGACAGGAGTCACACTGGGGCAGAGGTTCTGTCAGATCTGCAGGGGCAGGTTCAGAGGTGGTTGACGCCACGCCAACTTAAGGCAGGAATGGTGGTTTGCGACAATGGCACCAACCTCCTCTCTGCCCTCCAACAGGGACAAATGACCCATGTGCCCTGTTTGGCTCACATCCTTAACTTGGTGGTGCAGAGGTTCTTGGGCAGGTACCCGGGCTTACAGGATGTCCTGAGGCAGGCCAGGAAAGTCTGTGTGCATTTCCGCCGGTCATATAATGCCAGTGCTCGGCTAACGGACCTCCAAAAGGAGTTTAACCTGCCCAAGAACCGCCTAACCTGTGACATGCCCACCAGGTGGAACTCAACGTTGGCCATGCTGCAGCAGCTGCACACGCAGCAGAGGGCCATCAATGAGTACCTGTGCGACTATGGCACCAGGACAGGGTCAGGGGAGCTTGTTTTTTTTCCCCACGCCAGTTGTCCATGATCAGGGATGCATGCACTGTCCTGTCACCATTTGAGGAGGCCACGAGGATGGTGAGCAGTGACAGTGCATGCATCAGTGACACTGTCCCCCTTGTCCACCTGTTGGAGCACACGCTGCGTGGAATAATGGACAGGGCACTTGAGGCAGAACAGAGGCAGGAAGAGAAGGACTTCCTTAGCTCTCAAGGCCCCCTTTATCCAGACAGTGTTCCTGCGTGCCCGCCGATCACACAGGAAGAGGATGAGGAGGAGGAGGAAGATTGTGTCAGTATGGAGGTGGAGCCTGGCACTCAGCATCAGCAGCAGTCTTTAAGGGATCAGTCCCAAGAAACACATGGACTTGTACGTGGCTGGGAAGAGGTGGCTGCGGACCATGTCGTCCTTAGTGACCCAGAGGACACCGGACCGAATGCCTCAGCAAACCTACGCTGCATGGCCTCCCTGATCCTGCAAAGCCTGCGTAAGGATCCTCATATTCGTGGTATCAAGGAGAAGGACCAATACTGGCTGGCAACCCTCCTTGATCCACATTACAAGGGTAAAGTTGCGGACCTTATCTTGCCATCGCAGAGGGAGCAGAGGATGAAACATCTTCGGGAGGCCTTGCAGAAAGGTCTGTGGAACGCGTTCCCAGAGACTGGGAGGTTACAAACTCCTGTTTCTGGACAACGTGTTGCTGAGGCTTCGGTCAGTCAAAGAAGGAGCGGTGGAGAAGGTGGCCGTCTGACCGATGCTTTCAGACAATTTTTTGGTCCGCAGCCCCAAGGTATGATCGGTTCCAGCAACCATCGCCAGCGTCTGTTTTACATGGTGCAGGAATACCTAGGGGCAAGATTTGACTTGGACACCTTTCCCATCGAAAATCCTCTGGGTTACTGGGTCTTGAGGATGGATCACTGGCCAGAGCTTGCACAGTATGCAATTGAGCTACTGGCCTGTCCTGCATCCAGCGTTCTTTCGGAATGCACATTCAGTGCTGCTGGAGGCTTTGTAACCAATCACAGGGTGCGTCTGTCCACCGACTCGGTCGATTGACTGACCTTCATAAAAATGAATCAGTCTTGGATCACCACCAGCTACCAAGCACCTGATGCTGATGTAACCGAATAATTTTTTTTGAAATCTCAGATCCCTTCAAAGACTGCCTATACTGATGCTGAGTGACTATCCCTGAGAAATTATCCTCTTCCTCCTCAATCATCACGCTGATAGCTTGTTTAACAGGGGCGTGTAATTACAATTTTTGATGCAATACTTTGCAGCAGGGCTCGTTCCTGCTTTCCAACTAGAGTGTCTGTGAGGGGTTGTGGCACCAGCACCAGTGCCTAAGGCCTAATTTTTCTGCCCCTGTTCAACAGGGGCATGTAATTACAATTCTTGATCTAATATTTCACAACACCTAAGGCCCAAATTTCTGCTGAATATATAGGGCAGGCCCCTACTTTCAAACATCTAACTTACAAACGACTCCTACTTGCAAACGGAAGGAGACAACAGGAAGTGAGATAAAATCTACCCCTAGGAAGGGAAATTCTCTCCTGTAAGAGTTAATATGGGAAAAACATTTCTCCTTTCCACTGATGCTTTCCAATCCTTGTTCCACAAAAAAACCCAAATTTTCAAAAAACATTTGTCATTGGGACAAAAAGTGAGGTGAAATCTTCTGAAGAGGAGGAAAGACAGCAAAACAAATGTCACAGGGGTGATAACCCTTCCCTATGTTTTCCAAAAAGCTTAAAAAAGATTTTTTGGCTGGAGCTAAACACGTTAAAAATGTACCAGTTCAAAATTACAAACAGATTCTACTTAACAACAAACCTACAGTCCCTGTCTTGTTTGCACCGCCTGTATACTGCTGTTCAGAGTATATAGGACCTGGTGGCCCCACACCTTTCCTTATTTTAATTTGGGTGCGGGGTACCCCTTAATATCCATTCAAGACCCAAAGGGCCTGGTAATGGACTGGGGGGTACCCATGCCGTTTGTCTCACTGATTTTCATCCATATTGCCAGGACCCGACATTACATTAAACCCGCAAGCAGTTTTAAATGAGATTTTTTCCTTTAAAAATGACATTTTGTGCAGGGACTGTTCTAAACACGGGAAACACGCGCCACTTTACAGGCATACTATAGACACCCCCCAGGTATGATATTTAAAGGAATATTTCACTTTTTTTTTTACTTTAAGCATCATTAAAATCACTGCTCCCGAAAAAACGGCCGTTTTTAAAAGTTTTTTTTTGCATTGATACATGTCCCCTGGGGTAGGACCCGGGTCCCCAACCCTTTTTAGGACAATACCATGCAAATTAGCCTTTAAAATGAGCACTTTTGATTTCGAACGTTCGAGTCCCATAGACGTCAATGGGGTTCTAACGTTCGTGCAAATTTTCGGTCCGTTCACAGGTTCTGGTGCGAACCGAACCGGGGGGTGTTCGGCTCATCCCTATTAGAGACTTTGCAATCCTCTGCCTTCCGTTTGAGGATACCCCACAGATGCTCAATAGGGTTTAGGTCTGGAGACATGCTTGGCCAGTCCATCACCTTTACCCTCAGAACTTTAGCAAGGCAGTGGTCATCTTGGAGGTGTGTTTGGGGTCGCTATCATGTTGGAATACTGCCCTGCAGCCCAGTGTCCACAGGGAGGGGATCATGCTCTGCTTCGGTATGTTACAGTACATGTTGGCATTCATGGTTTCCTCAATGAACTGTAGCTCCCCAGTGCCGGCAGCACTCATGCAGCCCCAGACCATGACACTCCCACCACCATGCTTAACTGTAGGCAAGACACACTTGTCTTTGTACTCCTCACTTGGTTGCCGCCACACACGCTTGACACTATCTGAACCAAATACGTTTATCTTGGTCTCATCAGACGACAGGACATGGTTCCAGTAATCCATGTCCTTAGTCTGCTTGTCTTCAGCAAACTGTTTGCAGGCTTTCTTGTGTATCATCTTTACTAGATGTATCTTCGTAATCCATCTGGGAGGACAACCATGCAGACCAATTTGATGCAGTGTGTGGTCTGAGCACTGACAGGCTGATCTCCCGACCCCTTCAACCTCTGCAGCAATGCTGGCAGCACTCATACATCTATTTCCCAAAGACAACCTCTGAATATGACGCTAAGCACATGCACTCAACTTTGGTTGACCATGACGAGGCCTGTTCTAAGTGGAACCTGTCCTGTTAAACTGCTGTATGGCCTTGGCCACCATGCTGCAGCTCAGTTTCAGTGTTTTGGCAATCTACTTATAGCCTAGGCCATCTTAATGTAGGGCAGCAATTCTTTTTTTCAGATCCTCAGAGAGTTCTTTGCCATGAGGTTCCATGTTGAATTTCCAGTGACCAGTATGAGAGAGTGAGAGCGATAACACCAAATTTAACACACCTGCTCCCCATTCACACCTGAGACCTTGTAACACTAACGAGTCACATGACACCGGGGAGGGAAAATGGCTAATTGGGCTCAATTTGCACATTTTCACTTTGGGGTGTATTCACTTTTGTTGTCAGTTATTTAGACATTAATGGCTGTGTGTTGAGTCATTTTGAGGGGACAGCAAATTTACACTGTTATACAAGCTGAACACTCACTACTTTACATTGCAGCAAAGTATAATCTCTTCAATGTTGCCACATGAAAAGATATAATAAAATATTTACAAAGATGTGAGGGGTGTACTCACTTTTGTGAGATACTGTGTATGCATATATATATATATATATATATATATATATATATATATATATATATATATATATATACAAAACCGGGATGCATATATATATATATATATATATATATATATATATACACAATACACCGCAGCTATCTAACTGTTTTGCCTGCCTGCCTGAAGTATATTAGCAACAGTACACCAGGAATGGTCTGCAGTGAGATCTAGCTAAACTATATACGGTGTGTGTATATATATATATATATATATATATAACCGGGATGCATATATATACACAATACACTGCAGCTATCTAACTGTCTCGCCTGCCTTCCTGAAGTATATTAGCAACCGAACTCCAGGAATTGCCTCTGCCTGCTGAAACTATATGAAATGACACTCTCTCTGTCTCTCTCTTAACAAACGCCACCAACACACTACACGAGGCCGGCGTGCGGGGGCGGCCTTATATAGTGTGGGGTGTGTACTTAACCACCTGAGCCATAATTGGCCACAGGCACCCTGCCTGTGTCCAATTATGGCTCTCTTTGCTGACGGCGCTATGATTTGCCAAAGCATGCGGGTCATAGTGCATGCTTGGCCAATCATCAGCCAGCAATGCACTGCGATGACGCAGTGCATTATGGGCCATGACCTGCTGCTCGAATTTGGCGTGGAATTCGCCCATAATCTTCGAAATTCGGCGAACAAGCAAACGGCCGATGTTCGAGTCAAACTCATGTTCGACTCGAACAGGCAGCCCATCCCTACCCAACACCAACAACAGCTTCAGCCTCCCTGAGAGAAGAGGCAACCGGCCTTTCTCCCACATCACTGACAGGGACATGGGATTTTCTACCAGCAGCATCTGTGAAGTTGCAAGAAACTTCTCTAGCTGAAGTGCTGACAACCGGACAGAGGGTCCAAGACCTCTTCCCAAGACCTCTTCCCTGTGGCAGTTCTGGAGGCCCAAGGTGAGAAAGTGACCATCACTCCCCAGCAGTAGATCAGGATCCAGAGGGAGAAGGGAGAGGAGGTTGTCATCCTCCCTCCTCAACAGTCAGCCAGAGCTGAGGAAACTGTCTTCCCTCCCCAGTGTCAGATCCACAGTCTGGGAGTGGAGGAAGCCGGCCTCCCTCCCCAACAGTTAGCCAGAGCAGATGATGTGGAGTTCCCAGCAGAAGCGCTGGCAACAGGGTAGAGTGCTACTAACCCCTGCCCAGCACCAGCAACAACTGTGGAGTTCCAGGGAGCTAGGGCAGTTGGCCCCTCTCCCCAGTGACAAGCTGATGTAGTGAAGCTTCTACACCCAGATAAAACGCTGGCAGCCGGACAGAGAGCCAATGACCTCTGCCCCACACCTTCTGATGACAACCATTTCCTGTGGCCAAGAATGGAAATCAGTTTAACCGAATATGTAAGTTCACTCTGCCTTCATCTAACAAAAGATGGATTTCCTGTGGTAGTGGATGGGAATACGGGTCTTCACCTTTTTACCTTTTTACCCCAGGGATGCTGGGCAGTCGGCCCAGATGCCCAACAACATGATGGAGTGAGTCCACCGCCCCCTGCCTTCTCTCCAGCAGTGGGTATGTTTTACAAGAGAGGCAGAGGTTGGCTGGGTGAGTAATGCTCTGTTAGGGACAATTTGTTTGGGGTACTGTGTGGGTAAGGGCATTGGGAGACTGGAACTACAGACACACTTTGAAGTCAACCCATCTGGGATCTCCTCCTGTGTTGGTTGCCAAAAGAAGAGAGATGTGACAGGAGTCACTTTGTGCGGGGGGCCTGTGGAACCCAGCTTACCTTAGAGAAGTCGGGAAACCCCTGTCTCAGCCCCCAAGGCCCCTCTTATGTGTAAGTTACCCTGTGCCTATTAGGGGCATAGGGTGACAGAGAAAATGGATAGCTACTTAATGGACACTGAGAATGTGGTTTGGATTACTTCAAATGGGACATTGTATGAGCTTTGTCTCATAGCCTGTTGTAGACCATTGCCATGCTGTCTGCAATTCCTGAATAATCAAAACATTGCTTAGATGTGGATTCCATGATTAATTGTTAATTGGGACACCTATTGTCTGATTAATCACAATATTGTCTGCCTGCTAGTATAGTGTGCACTCCACCCAGGTTGGTTTAAGAGACCAGTTAAAGTGTTATTAAACCCACAACACTAAAATCTTTCTGTATTTGCAGAATAGCATGCTTGTTATACTCACTGTGGAACTTAAGTGGTTAATCCTCTGTATTGTGTAAAAAGGCTCTTTTATTATGTATGCACACATCCTCCCCCTCCTGCAGGGTCTCTCTTGGCAAGGCCAGATAATACAAAGAAAGGGTAGTTCTCCTGCACATGCTCAGTTTGGTCTCTATTGTTGGAGAGAACATTTCTTGTCTTGAGCTGAGCTTTTCAGGTCACATGATATGACATCACACATGTGGGCGTGTATAGAGATCCTAAATCACAACCCAGTCCCTCCCTCCTCCTCCTCCATGCCCAGTAACTAAAAAAGAACACAGTGGGTGGGATGGTACATCTTAATTAATGTATGATCCGCCTACTTGAACACTTAGCACTGGACAGACTCTGCAGTTTCTCATGTGACTGTGATGTACAGATCAGCCAAAAAGATATATAGTGGCAGTATTTTAATGTAAAAAAAGGATTTATAAGCTGTGGGCACTAGTCTTATATGCTATGCAGCTATAATATCTGGTATCTATGTCCAGACTGGAGAAAGCGGTATACTGACAGAAGCACCAAAGCGGGGTGCTGGGACGGTTTCATCACATCCACCATCAGAAATTCTGCTGTTGTATTTGTAGTGGTACCCCCGTGGAGCCGCTGAGTGTAGTAGTTCCACCTGTCACCCTGCCCCAGCCTGACATTCACTTCCAGCCACTCTCCAAACAATGAACAGTCCATCAGCTTTGTTTTTGTTATTTTATTGAGGGATTAAACTTGGATGGGGTAAAGGGATTATGGGATGCCCAGAATCAATAGCATTAAATGATGAGATGATTGATTGGAACCTCTATTCACATCCTCTAAAGCAGTGACCATCAACCCTCTCCTCAGGGCCCACTAACAGGCCAGGTTTGCAAGATAACTGAAATACATCACAGGTGATATAATTTACTGCTCAATGATTGCAGTATTCTAGTCTGCATCTCCCCAAGGTAATACATAAAACCTGGCCTGTTAGTGGGCCCTGAGGACTGGGTTGATGACCACTGCTCTAAAGCTCCAGACTCCTCCAGCACAATGCTTATTTGTAGACTGTTTCTTTCTCTCCTCTGCAATATTTGGTTCCTGGCACAGCTAGCACATGGTTAGGCCCAACTCTGAATTAAGCCCAACTTCAGGGATTTGCCATTTGCTGGCCCCTTTGGTGTAGCAACCAATGATGAAAGAAAGTATTTTAGTGCTAGCTTTATTTGAGGTGGACTACTAATCCCAGTCAGTCCTGTGCAGACTCTGACAGCCTTCCTGGCTACAGCTGCCCGACTTCAATACCAGTAACATCACAGTCTCTCCCGCTGGCTCTACATCCACTCCTGGCATGCCTCTCCCAGCTCTCCCGACTGTGCCTGTCACTCACCGACACCTGGGGGATCCCTCCTGAAGACTTGCCCAGCAGTGTTCCCCACTGTCCTCTCCTGCTCCTGTTCAGGACACCACTTGGGTTGTGTGGGGTTCCTTCACAGCTCCGAGCCCCTGGCCCATGGTCACCCCCCTCCCCCCCAGACTGGGGGGCTCCCTCCAAGGCCCTGAAAGCCTAACACTCCATCTTTCAGTTCCTCCACCCCAACAACTCCTCCCCAGCTAGGCTGACCCAAGATATTTAAGGAGGCCTGCCCCATGCCAATCCTAGTTCGGAATTGGTCAGGGCTCCTTACCACACCCCGTACAGCTCCACCTCTCTTCCCCTCCTCTACCTTTAGAATCTTCTAGAGGCCAGAGGGAGGTAACCAAAAGGTGATGCTATTTGTGAGTCACCAGCCTACACTAAACCACTCCCCAGCCCCCAGATCAAAACAAACAGATCAAGATTTACCTGCACTGGGCAAAAAAACTAACTCTAGCACATATCTAAGGTAGAGGGTTCTATATATTTCATAAATCCCCAGATCCTTTTCTTTATCTATCAATTTCAGAATCCACTGTATGAGACACTGTGTGAGGTCCTGCTTAATAACCGGGTACATAAGGGGGTGACTGAGCTGTCACCGCGCCCCCTCTTTATACTGTGTAGACATAAGTACTACAACAGCTTCACCTTTATCAGCTTCCCTAATAACAAGATCTTTCCTCTGTATAACATTCTGTATATCCTGATATTCCGCTCTAGTGATGTTATGTTACTTATTACTAAATGGGAATAATTCCTCATATTCATCTTATAATATAATATCATGTGTCTGGATTTGTCTCTGCAGGTTGGATTGGTGTGATGTGACTTTCTCTGGCTGGGATGATCTCAGATCCATTCTTATCAATAATCGATCCCTCACCAGATTGCATTTATCAAATAATAATCTGGAAGACTCTGGAATAAAACTTCTATGTGAGGGGCTCAGACATCCAGGCTGTACTCTGCAGCACCTGAGGTGAGAATTATCCTATAAATGATATAATATTCTGCAGGATTCTGGTATAAATCTTCTATGTGAGGGATCCAGACATGTCACCTAGATGAAATCATGTACCTGTACGTCATTCTGCTTCAAGTGGTTATACTGGGATTATATGCAGCTGCAGGCATCACCCCGGTACCGTTTTTTTAGAGCCAACGGTTGGCTCTCTTGTAATAACAACTGAGCAGCCACTTGGCTGTTACTACAAGCAGCAGGAGGGGACGCCCCCCCCTCCTGCCGCCTTACATCGCACTGGACGGGATCTCCCACCCCCCCATGGGAGACCCAAGTGACCAGCCGACATGTCCGCCGGCTGGCCAGAGACCTGAACGAAGCCGGAATCAGCTTTGATTGGGTCTCCGATGTAGTATCCCGGAAGTTACGTCAACATTACTTACGGTTTACTGGAGACCTAAAGGTGTCCGTTTTATAAACTTGAAAGTGTTCAAAAATGCCAATCTTGCTGTTTTGAATGCTTTCAAGTGTAGGGGGGGGGTTGGAGTCTTATAGACCCCAGATCCCTGCATAAAGAGTACCTGTCACTGCTTATTACTGTCACAAGGGATGTTTACATTCCTTGTGACAGCAATAGAAGTGCTTAAAAAATAAATAAATAATACAACAGTGTTAAAAAAAAAAAAAAAATTAAGCGCCCCATCCCTCCGTGCTCACATGCAGAAGTGAACACATACAGTTATGCTCATAAGTTTACATACCCTGGCAGAATTTATGATTTCTTGGCCATTTTTCAGAGAATATGAATGATAACACAAAAACTTTTCTTTCAGTCATGGTTAGTGTTTGGCTGAAGCCATTTATTATCGATCAACTGTGTTCACTCTTTTTATATCATAATGACAACAGAAACTACCCAAATGACCCTAATCAAAAGTTTACAGACCCCAGTTTTTAATACCGTGTATTGCCCCCTTTTACATCAATGACAACTTGAAGTCTATTGTGATATTTGTGGATGAGGCTCTTTATCCTTCTCAGATGGTAAAGCTGCCCATTCCTCTTGGCAAAAAGCCTCCAGTTCCTGTAAATTCTTGCATGAACTGCACGTTTGAGATCTCCCCAAAGTATCTCAATGATATTGAGGTTAGGAGACTGAGATGGCCACTCCAGAACTCTGGCTACTTTATTCTGCTGTAGCCAATGACAGGTCAACTTGGCCTTGTGTTTTTTAGGGTTCCACCGATACCGATACTAGTACCGAGTGCTGATAACGAGTATTTGCCTGAGTACTTGTACTTGGGCAAATACTCCCAATGCTTCACCTTTGCATGCAGAGTCTCCTGGAAGTCAGTGGGTGGAGTGGGCGGAGGAGGCAGGGCAGAGAGCAAGTTCTTGCAGTGGAAGGTAAGCTGGCTGGGGCAGGGGTGTGGGTCACAGCGGCATGTGCTGCCCTTTGGAATGTGGCGTCCATCGGAATCAATGACCCAGGCCGTCAGAATCGTTAACGGAAGTGATGGCCCGTGTCTCCATGTCAGAGACTGTACACCGCGACACTCATCTTGATATACCCTGTACTGGGCCTCAGCAAGCCTGCAGTCGTAAGGCAGCAGCGGACATCTTGTTGTACCCAGCCCATATAGTTCACTAACTACATGGGCTGGGTGTAACAAGATATCCGCTGCTGCATTCTGACTAGGCTTACTGAGGCCGAGTGCAGGGTGTATCAAACTATTCTCTTGTATACTCTACTCTTTATCAATTTAATTTTATCATTCCAGGCTGCCAGCAATTATTAGTGCTGCATTTCAGTGCCACTGCCTACCAATCAGTTCCACCTATCAGTTCCAGCCATCAGTGCCACCTATCAGTGCCAGCCTTCAGTGCCCCATATCAGTGCCCATCAGTCAGTGCCACCTATCAGTGCCCATCAGTAAGTGCCACATATCAGTGTCCATCAGTAAGTACCACATATCAGTGCCGATAAGTGACAGCCATCATTGCTGCAAATCAGTGGCCATCAGTCAGTGCCACCCATCAGTGCTCATCAGTGCTGCTGCATATTAGGGGTCCTCATCAGTGCCCTTCATTGCTGCCTCATCAGTGCCACCTAATCCTATCAGTGCCCATCAGTGCAGCCTCAGCGCACATCAGTGAAGGAGAAAAAGTATTATTTACAAAATTTTTAGACAGAAACTATAACAAAATTATAAAGAAGAGATATTAGTCTGTATTGTGCTTTGAAAACTGTCACTTGACATTAAAAAAAAGTATCGGTAATCGGTATCGGCGAGTACTTGAAAAAAAGTATTGGTACTTGTACTCAGTCTTAAAAAAGTGGTTTTGGTGCAACCCTAGTTTTGGATCATTGTCATTTTGGAATGTCCCAGTACGTCCCATGCGCAGCTTCCTGGCTGATGAATGCAAATGTTCCTCCAGTATTTTTTGATAACATACCGCATTCATCTTGCCAACAATTTTGACCAAATTTCCTGTGCCTTTGTAGCTCACACATCCCCAAAACATCAGCAATCCACCGCCGTGTATTACAGTAGGATTGGTGTACCTTTCATCATAGGCCTTGTTAACTCCTCTCCAAATGTAATGTTTATGGTTGTGGCCAAAAAGCTCAATTTTGGTCTTATCACTCCAAATGACTTTGTGCCAGAAGGCTTGAGGCTTGTTTCTCTGCTGTTTGGCGTATTGTAAGCGGGATACTTTGTGGCATTTTCGTAGTAATGGCTTTCTTCTGGTAACTCGACCATGCAGCCCATCTTTCTTCAAGTGCCTCCTTATTGTGCATCTTGAAACAGTCACACCACATGTTTTCAGAGAGTCCTGTATTTCACCTGAAGTTATTTGTGGGTTTTCTTTGCATCCCGAACAATTTTCCTGGCAGTTGTGGCTGAAATTTTAGTTGGTCTACTGGACAGTGGTTTGGTTTCAACAGAACTCCTCATTTTCCACTTCTTGATTAGAGTTTGAACACTGCTGATTGGCATTCTTAATTCCTTGGATATCTTTTTATAACCCTTTCCTGTTTTATACAGTTCAACTACCTTTTCCTGCAGATCCTTTGACAATTCTTTTGCTTTCCCCATGATATAGAATCCACAAACACCAGTGCAGCACTGGATGAAAGATGCAAGGGTCTGTCAGGAGTCCAGAAACTCATTGACCTTTTATACACACACTAATTACAAGCAAACAGATCACAGGTGAGGATGGTTACCTTTAATAGACATTCAAACCCCTTTGTGTCAACTTGTGTGCAGGCCAAAATCACCAGGGTATGTAAACTTTTGATCATTATCATTTGGGTAGTTTCTGTTGTGATGATTTAAAAACAGTAAACACAGTTGATTGATGATAAATGGCTTCAGCCAAATACTAACCATGAGTGAAAGAAAAGTTTTTGTGTCCTCATTCATATTCTCTGAAAAATGGCCAAGAAATAATAAATTCTGCCAGGGTATGTAAACTTATTAGCACAACTGTACATAAGTCGTGCAAATGTAAACGGTGTTCAAACCACACATGTGAGGTATTCCTGCGATCGTTAGAGCGAGAGCAATAATTGTAGCACTAGACCTCCTCTGTAACTCTAAACTGGTAACCTGTAAAAAATTGTAAAGTGTCATCTATGGAGATTTTTAAGTACCGTCGTTTATTGCCATTCCATGAGTGTGCGCAATTTTAAAGCGTGACATATTTGGTATCTATTTACTTGGCGTAACATCATCGTTCACATTATACAAAAAAAAAATTTGTCTAACTGTACTGTGTGTGGTTTATTTTTCTCATTAAAGTGTATTTTTTCCCCAAAAATTGCATTTGCAAGACCACTGCGCAAATACAGTATGACTTAAAATATTGCAACAACCACCATTTTATTCTCTATGGTCTCTGCTAAAACATTTCTAGCAAACCATACTGATTTTAACTTGTAAGCAACAAATGTCAGAAAAAGGACCAGTCTTCAAGTGGATAAACAAAGACAGACCTTGTACAATAAACTCGTTTTTTATTAAAAAAAAAAACAAAGACAGACTTCTGATTGGCCGGTTAAACTGGGAGTTCCCATCATAGTCGTTCAGGTCACTCGCTTTTATTGGCTTTCATCCCCTCCCCCTTCACTGACTATCAGAGATCAGACTTTTTGTCTATGTCAGGGTGGATTGTTGGTTGGATGATATAAAAAACACAATGAAGGTTATTTGGCCCATAGAGACTGAGAGTGATCACATTTCTCACCCAATAAAACAAGGTGCAGATCTCTCCATCAGGCAGACAAATGTTTCTTGTATATATAACTTAGACCATCAGATGTGTACTGACTAGTAGGGATTCGTGACTCTGCCCAAAGTGACTCCCATCACAGGTACAAAGAGAGATATAGAGGTATGGTGCTAGAATGTAGCCATCATCCCAAAAATGTTAACAAAGAGATACCCTCTAAACTACTAACAGGAGGAGGGACTATAATGGGCAACCATGAGTATAGTCAGTACAATAATAATAAAGTATACATTTTTATTATGTTATACAAAAAGATTAAAAACCCATGCGGCTTAGATAGAATTTCACAAAAGAGCTTATAACATGCCAAACATTTAGCTTGGTAACCAATGTGTTTCAAAGTCCCCTTCTTCCTCAGGGGTCCCAGATGAAGATTTACACAATAAACTATAATCTTATTATTATATTATATAATCTTAATATAACATACCATATATACTCGAGTATAAGCCAAGATTTTCAGCCCTTTTTTTTAGGCTGAAAGTGCCCCCCTCGGCTTATACTCGAGTCACCGCCATCTGCCTACATGATCAACGTGTCATGCAGACAGACGGCGGCCATTCCAGTTTTCAAAAGCCACGCCTCCTCCTCGTCTATGATAGGCAGAACGCACAATTTCCCAGCAGTCAGCGTTCAGCCTATCATGGACATCCTCTCATCCTCGTCCATGGTATGAGAATGAGAGAATGTCCGTGATAGGCTGACCGCTGACTGCTGGGAAATTGAGTGTTCTGCCTATCACAGACGAGGAGGAGGCACGGCTTTTGAACACTGGAATGTTATTATGACACGCTGATCGGTGGATGCAGAGCGGCACACAGAGGATGCAGATCATCAAACGGAGGCTGCAGATCGCCACATGGAGTCATGCACGGGACACAGGTAGGCTGCATAGGACACAGGTAGGCTGCACAGGACGCATGGGCACATGCACAGGACACAGGTAGGCTGCACAGGGCACAGGACACAGGGACACATGCACAGGTAGGCTGCACCGGACACAGGGACACATGCACAGGACACAGGAAGGCTGCATAGGACACAGGAATACATGCACAGGGCACAGGAAGGATGCACAGGGCACATGCACAGGACACAGGGACACATGCACAGGACACAGGGAGGCTGCACAGGACACAGGGAGGCTACACAGTACACAGGAACACATGCACAGGACACAGGGAGGCTGCACAGGACACAGGGACACATGCACAGGACACAGGACACAGGACACATGCACAGGACAAGGGGAGGCATGCACAGGACACAGGGTGGCTGCACAGGACACAGGGACACATGCACAGGGAGGCTACACAGGACACAGGGAGGCTGCACAGGACACAGGGACACATGCACAGGACACATGGAGGCTACACAGGACACAGGGACACATGCACTGGACACAGGGAGGCTGCACAGGACACAGGGAGGCTACACAGTACACAGGAACACATGCACAGGACACAGGGAGGCTGCACAGGACACAGGGACACATGCACAGGACACAGGACACACGCACAGGACACAGGGACACATGCACAGGGAGGCTACACAGGACACAGGGAGGCTGCACAGGACACAGGGACACATGCACAGGACACAGGGAGGCTACACAGGACACAGGGACACATGCACAGGACACAGGGAGGCATGCACAGGACACAGGGAGGCATGCACAGGACACAGGGAGGCATGCACAGGACACAGGGACACATGCACAGGACACAGGGAGGCTGCACAGGACACAGGGACACATGCACAGGACACATGCACAGGACACAGGGAGGCTGCACAGGACACAGGGGCACATGCACAGGACACATGCACAGGACACAGGGAGGCTGCACAGGACACAGGGACACATGCACAGGACACAGGACACGTGCACAGGACACAGGACACATGCACAGGACACAGGGAGGCTGCACAGGACACAGGGACACATGCACAGGACACAGGACACATGCACAGGACACAGGGAGGCTGCACAGGACACAGGGACACATGCACAGGACACAGGGAGGCTACACAGGACACAGGGACACATGCACAGGACACAGGAAACATGCACAGGACACAGGGAGGCTGCACAGGGCACAAGGGACACATGCACAGGACACATGCACAGGACACAGGGAGGCTGCACAGGACACAGGGGCACATGCACAGGACACAGGACACATGCACAGGACACAGGGAGGCTGCACAGGACACAGGACACATGCACAGGACACAGGACACATGCACAGGACACAGGGAGGCTGCACAGGACACAGGGACACATGCACAGGACACAGGACACATGCACAGGACACAGGGAGGCTGCACAGGACACAGGGACACATGCACAGGACACAGGGAGGCTACACAGGACACAGGGACACATGCACAGGACACAGGACACATGCACAGGACACAGGGAGGCTGCACAGGACACAGGGACACATGCACAGGACACAGGGAGGCATGCAGCTGCAGATGGGCATTGTTGACCCTCTTTTTCCACTTATAGTAGCTGCTGCATTTCTCACCCTCAGTTTATACTTGGGTCAATAAGTTTTTCCCATTTTTTGTGGTAAATTAGGGGCCTCGGCTTATATTCGGATCGACCTATAGTCGAGTATATACGGTATATATCTAATAAAAGGAAATCACACAATTTTCATATTAAGACATATGGGAAAAAACATCAGTACTGACATAAATGTGCAAGAAGATATATCACTACATCCGCCAAGTAGAACACTTTAAAAGCAGTTTAGTGCCATTGCAACAGTCCAGCAGAAGGGAGGATATGGAAGCCCCAGAATCAGACCCTTGTTTTTCTTTCACTGGGATGGCAGAAGAGACAACCCAGGTCAGAGATATAAAGCTGGTGGAAGGAGTATGGATAGGAATTAGTGTCTTAGAGGGTATACGGTGGCAGGTATAATATATATCCCCTTCCCGCCGAGCGTACGCAGATGTGCGTACTCGGCTTTCCGGGGTTATACTGGGATGATGCCTGCAGCTGCAGGCATCATCCCGGTACCGTTTTTTTAGATCGGGCGATCGGCTTTCCTGGTATAACAACCGATGCGGCTAAAAGCCGCTTGGCTGTTATTCCGGAGGAGCGGGAGGGGATGTCCCCCCTCCCGCCACCTCCAGCCGCTCTTACCGGGCCTCCCGTTCCATCGGGAAGCCCGATCACCAAGCGGCTGGGGGCAGGCTGGAACGAAGCTGTGGGCGGCTTTGTTCCAGCCTCCTAATCGTAAACACAGAAGCGACTTCATGACGTCACTTCCCGTTTACTCGGCTGCCAATGGCGCCCGTTTTAAAAAAATACACAGTATTCAGAATCGCCATTTTCGGCGATCTGAATACTTTGAAGTGCAAAGGAGGGATCGGGGTCTTTTAGACCCTCAATACCTCCATAAAGAGTACCTGTCACCACCTATTACTGTCACAAGGGATGTTTACATTCCTTGTGACAGCAATAAAAGTCATCAAATTTTTTTTTATTTTTTAAACACAATTTATAAATATAAAAATAAATAAAATAAATAAGAAAAAAAAATTTTAAGCGCCCCCGTCCCCGCGAGCTCACGCAGCAAAGAAAACGCATATGGAAGTCGCGCCCGCATATGTAAACTGTGTTCAAATCACACATGTGAGGTATCGCCAAGATTGTCAGAGCGAGAGCAATAATTCTAGCACTAGACTTCCTCTGTGACTCTAACCTGGTAACTGTAAAAAAAATGTAAAGCGTCACCTATGGAAATTCTTAGGTACCATAGTTTGTCGCCATTCCACGAATGCGTGCAATTATAAAGTGTGACATGTTTGGTATCTATTTACTCGGCGTAACATAATCTTTCACATTATACAAAAAAAATGAGGTAACTTTACTGTTTGTTTTTTTTTAATTCATGAAAGTGTCCCTTTTCCCAAAAATTTGCGTTTAAAACACCGCTGCACAAATACCGTGTGATATAAAATATTGCAACAATCTCCATTTTATTCTCTAGATTCTCTGCTAAAAAATATATATAATGTTTGGGGGCTCTAAGTAATTTTCTAGCAAAAAATACAGATTTTACCCACTTCAATACTGGGCACTTAGACACCTTCCTGCCCAGACCAATTTTCAGCTTTCAGTGCTGTCGCAGTTTGAATGACAATTGCGCGGTCATCCATCACTGTACCCAAACTAAATTTTTATCATTTAGTTCCCACAAATAGAGCTTTCTTTTGGTGGTATTTGATCACCTCTGCGGTTTTTATTTTTTGCGAAACAAATAAAAAAAGACCGAAAATTTTGAAAAAAATAAAAGTTTTGCTTTTGTTTCTGTTTAAAAATGTTGTAAATAAGTAAGTTTTCTCTTTTACTGATGGGCACTGATAAGGCAGCACTGATGGGTGGCACCAATGAGCGGGCACTGACAGGCACTGACGATGGGCACTGATATGCGGCACTGATGGGCACTGGTAGGCAGCACTGATGGGTGGCACTGATATGCATCACTCATGGGCATTGATAGGTGGCACTGATGGGCATTGATAGGCGGCACTGATGGGCACTCATGGGTGGCACTGGGTGGCACTGATGGGCACTGAAAGGCTGCAAAGATGGGTTCTTATGGGTGGCACTGATGGGCACTGATAGGCGGCACTGATGGACACTGATACGCGGCACTGATGGGCACTTATACGCGGCACTTATACGCGGCACTGATGGACATCCCTGGTGGCACTGGCAGTGGTAGGCATTGGAGTGGGCACTGATTGGCAGCTACCTGGGCATTGATTGGCAGCTGCCTTTGCACCGATTAGTATTTCCCTGGGGGTCTAGGGGGCATACCTGGTGGTCCAGTGTTGCTAGTTTTCCTGGTGGTCCTGGGCGGCTTACCTGGTGGTCCTGGGCGGCTTCCCTGGTGGTCCTGGGTAGGATCCGAGGGTGGGGGCTGTGCTGATAAACAATCAGCACAGACCTCCCCTGTCAGGAGAGCAGCCGATCGGCTTTCCTCTACTCGCGTCTGTTAGACGCGAGTGAGGAAAAGCCGATCACCGGCTCTTCCTATTTCCCACGTGATCATCCGTGATTGGACACGGCTGATCACGTGGTAAAGAGTCTCTGTCAAAGACTCTTTACCTAGATCGGTGTTGCGGGGTGTCAAACTGACACCCTGCAACAACGATCGCCGCGATGCGCGCCCCCGGGGGCGCGCAGCGGCTTAATATCCTGCGGACGTCATATGACGCCCAGTCAGGATATTGAAACCACTTTGCCGCCGTCATTCTGCTATATGGCGGGCGGAAAGTGGTTAACTTGTAAACACCAAATGTCTAAAATAGGCTAATGCCGCGTACACACGACCGGACTTTACGGCATTCTTTGCCCGGACTTTTCGACGGACTTTTCGACGGACTTTATGATGGACTTTCCGAATGAACGGACTTGCCTACACATGATCAACCAAAGTCCGACGGATTCGTACGTGATGACGTACGACCGGACTAAAACAAGGAAGTTGATAGCCAATAGCTGCCCCAGCGTCGGTTTTTGTCCATCGGACTATCATAGAGACGAGCGGACTTTTCGACCAGACTCGAGTCCGTCGGATAGAAACATGTTTCAAATCTAAGTCCATCAAACTTTTGAGAAAACAAAGTCCGCTGGAGCCCACACACGATCGAATTGTCCGACGAAATCCGGTACGCCGGACCAAGTATGCCGTAAAGTCCGATCGTGTGTACGCGGCATTAGTCATGAAAGGGATAAATTACACAGATATTACACTTACATATATGGGATGGAGCCAGAACAAAGAAGGAGTTCCCTTATTCAGGGTAACTAAATAAACTCAGAGAACAGATTGAAGAAGTTCTGTGGCAACATCTATAAGAAAGGGAGCCAGATTGTTAAGGGGAATTTGTAGTGGTAATATTGAACTAGAAAAGTAATACAAATATATTCAAAATTAATAAGGGATTTTAGTTCAATTCCTACATAAACAGAAGACAATCTCAAAGATTAATACCTGCTCAGGTCTGGAAATACATCTCATGTCAAGCAAACACTGCAGTCAATGAAGATACCTTTGCTCATTATATGGGCAAATGTGGGATCCAAAACTGGCCAATATAGAATGAGGCTAAGGCAGCTCACCCAATCACAGACTAGGCAGCCAAACCAGGGGGAGTGGTCACAGGGTTCCACCCTCTGGATGTGCACCGCAAGATGCCTCCACGTCCACTGGGGGAAGAGGGTTTTACGACGCGACAAGGTGGCATCATGGCCCACACCAGAAGGTGCAATGACATCATGCAGTGCCTTCCCACCAGTGACCATCTGGATGCCAATCCGAAACCGCGGTAGAGGCCAAGACTTCATGTGGTGGTGACGCCACTGCAGATTTGGGCAGATTTAATAAACTGAGTCACCGAGCAGATGTGATGCGTAAAGCTTAGCAGCGAGTGTGCGCTGGGTGAAAGGAGACAGGGGGAACAGAGGAGTGACGGAGCACACCCCAACCCAGAACTGACAGCAAGGCACTGAAAGCTAAACACAAAAAAAAAATAGAATGGAAAACATGGCAGAGTAAATAAGGTAAAAAGTGAGAGGACAAATCCAATTTATATACAAAAATAATTCATATAATGCATATGTACATACTGATAATCAATTAGAATATATATCATGGAGGGCTAGAAAAACCCCACACCCCATCACATTAATCATCTAGCCTCATATTGAAGGAGGATCTTGTTTCAATCCCCTTCAAGGGGGTTTTGGTGGACCCGACCAATCATCTTCACCACTCCTTCCATTAATATTTTTTACATGTCGTTCTAAGGCTCGATTAACACTTATGCGTTTTTTGATGGTTTTTGCAGAAATGCATTTCATTTTTTTAACATGTGGCTTTTTTCCTGCAAAATTCAGCATTTTGCATGAAAGCAATTCCTTCTGCTCTAGGTGAACCGGCAATGCAGTGGTGTCTGGAATCAAGCCCGTAGTATGGGGTGCACGCCCTGTCACTGCTGTAGATACATGTGTAGAAAAAAAAGGATTGGACGGCTGCACACCCATACGATGCAATACAAATATTATTTATTGAAAAAATCATTGATAAAAACAGTCACAATAGGCATATTGGCGGGGGAGGAAGGAAGGTTGACGGATTTTGCATGTTAGAACGTGCTTTGTCAAAACCTTACAGGACAAATCACCATACACATATACTGTATATATAACATATCACATGGTTACACAGATGTGAATAATAAGGTGGTGAAATCCAGAGACTTCAATCAGCTGTTCTTGCTTGTAATAAAGAGCAAACCATTTCTAGTAAGCCCGTTCTTCCATAAAATAAACAAAAACAGCAAAATCAAAGGAAATAAATCTGAAAAAATAACAAAGATAAGAATATGCATCATATAATGCAAACAATACAAAATAAAAACAAAAAAGCAAAAAAATGTGTATGCACTGCATAAAGCAAGACAATACACACACTCTGCAGACATACATGGACTTCCCATGTATAAAACATTTTTTCCCAAAAATAAAAATGACATTTGTGGGGAAAAATATATGTGTATGTATGGAAAGTTTATGTATGTCTGCTGAGTGTGTGTGTTTTTTTTAATAAATAATAAATATGTAGCGGTACCCCCATGGGGGCTGCTGGTTTGTTCTAATTCCCACTGGCCATTCCAAGCACTCAGGCCTACCTTCCCCTCTGACACCCCAGGTTCCATGTTATCAGTAAAAGGGTCACACACAAAATTGTAGTTAAATAAAGTAATCAGTTTACTGATAGAGATTTAGTTACTTTTAGAAAAGATCTCTTGATCGATCAAGTTGTACAAACAAATACACTACAATAAAGTTACTGTAAAAGATACTCACTAGCACACACTAAATAACTGGTGTATGCTGACGTGTCTCCAAGTGGGACTAGTGCTTAGAGTTGGAAAACTTTGACACTGAGCACCCTCTCCACTCCCAGCACAGCCACGCAAACACTTAGATTAACAACACTCTAAGCAACACTTATTATCAAAATGCAACACAGTATAGTTGCTCAACGGCTCCCCCTGGGGTGTAATGCAGTCCTTTGAAATGGGATTAAAGCACAAAGCCTCCCAGTGAGCAATGTAGTCTCTGATCTTCTTTCTTCTGCTAGCTATTATACTGCAGTGTTTGTAATCCAAGGTTTAACAGGTAAGGAAGTAACATAAAATGATGAGTGGTAACAGTTCCTGCTATGCAACACACTTGTAAATGCCTCCGGTGTAAGTATCTCTTTACCGTCAGTCAACCCTCAGTGAAGTATAGGCTTTGTGGCCTGATTGAGCTCAGTCTATATGAATGAGACCTCCTTGTGGAACTGCAGGTCTCAGCAACTCTATAGGATGAGTCTAAGTGTGTTACGTGTGTTAAATAACTTCTGGGCATCAGCCCTCTCACCACACCAGGCCTGCAAAGCTGGAAACCTCCGCTCCGGTTATCTCAGTCCTGCTGCCAGTCAGCTCCGTCACGCTGCTCCATTCCGCAAGATGAGCGGGACCCTCGCTTGGCTCCGTCCGGGGTTCTGGATCCTCAGACCTGATCACACCGCTTCTCCAGCACACTGTGGTAAGGCAGAGTCAGTGGTTGCTGTTCTGCTCCGCACGATACAGGCTGAGCCCCCTGGAATACTTCTTTACAGATCTCTGCATGCAGGCCACGCTTCCAGAAGAGACCGAAAATGGCCGCGCCGGGCCTTTTATTAGCTACCCAGCATGCAGTTCAGTCACTCAGTGTTCATGGGTAGGTGAATGAGCATTGTGGGTAGGTGAGTCCTTTTAGTAAAACAATTAAATCACTTCCTGCTTAGCAGTTATATGAAAACTAAACAAGTCTATTATACCACTAGAGGGAGCCAAATACCAACCTAACAATACTATAGCATTGCATAATGTTAGATGGCAAAATCCAGTGCTACACACTCCCCCTACTTTAGATCTTTGGTCCCCAAAGACAGAATCCAATTTGTCTGGCAGCATGAAACAGGTTATAATCCTAATCCCACCTCAAGCTGGACAAAATATTATACACTTCTGGACTCTCTCTAATCAAATTATACACTTCATCGGTAAGTTCACAATCTACTTTTGAGAAGGCCAGGGCAATTGCCGTGTCCCACCCTTCGGTGTCAGATGTTCTGGTAGAGTTGCCCCCTATCCAATTGACAGTGGGGGGCATAGCTCTGGGATCCGATCTTTTAACTGTGGGGACCTGTTCTTCAGAGTGTCTTTCCCAACATGTCATACGTGAGTCTCTTTGGTGGCTGCACTTTCCGCCTCAAGGTCCTGGGTAAGGGACCCTCATCATACTGAGTTGAGTCTTTAACTTCGTCATTGGCTTCCACTTGGATGTCGGCATTGATAGGTGGATCCTGAGCCTCAATTGTGGAGTCCTGTCTTAGCTCCTCAATTTCTGGGGTTGACAGTACTTCGCTAAGAAAATCTATCAAGTCTCCAATCTGTTCTTCAGAGATCATCGTTTCAGCTCCAGCATCTGTCACTTTCCCATTTTCCTCTGACTCCTTAAGTTCCTGCTCAAGAGACCTCCTGGTCCTTTTTCTCTGCTTTGCCTGTTCAGCTGGACTATACATTGGGTCCTCTTCCAGCTCCCAGAACTAGGTACGGACACCATATCCTTTTCTTCTTCTAGCTGTCTCTTCTCCGATGATGACACTGGACTAAAGGGTTTTGAATGTCCATAATTGTCTTCAAATTCATCACTCTCGTCGACTCTCATTAGCCTAGTCTTTTGCGATCATGTACA
This sequence comes from Aquarana catesbeiana, assembly GCF_042186555.1. Lineage (NCBI taxonomy): Eukaryota > Metazoa > Chordata > Amphibia > Anura > Ranidae > Aquarana > Aquarana catesbeiana. The sequence goes on along the minus strand of NC_133326.1, from coordinate 732,886,613 downwards.
GGCCAGAGTTGACCTTTGAGGCGATATCTGAGGATCTGCTGGAACTCTCACTGCATCAGACAAAGGTAGCAAATATAGCAAAAGATTCCGATGCCACATCTTCTTTGGTCCAGTCTCTCCTTCTGGTCGGATCTGATACACCGGCAGTCCAGGGATCCATTTACACACAACATTAGGCTGCGATCTCCATCTGTCTGCCAATTTGTGTTTCCCTGGTACGCCCAGATTCTTTAATAGCACTCGGTCCCCTGGCTGTAGGTCTTGAATCTTTACCCCTGCATCAAAGTATTTCTAGACTCCCTAGCAGCAGCATGTTCTACTGCTTGTTCATAGGCTTGCCTCAGATTTTTCCTTAGTCTGTTCACATATCTTCTGTGCGAGGCGAGAGGGACATCATCCAGAGACGTGCCAAAAGCCAAGTCAGTGGGGAGCCTGGCCTCTTCCAAACATCAACCTGTATGGTGAGTATCCAGTGACATCACTTTCAGTACAATTGTATGCATGAACCAATGCTGCTATATGATTTCCCCAGTGTTGTCTGGCGTCAGGGTTCCTAACATGTTCAGCAAGGTCCTATTAAATCGCTCCGGTTGAGGATCACCTTGAGGGCGATAGGGTGTCGTGTGAGATTTCTTGATGCCCAGAAGCGTACACAGCTGATGTACTAACCGACTCTCAAAGTCCCTTCCTTGGTCCGAATGGACCCTCACTGGTAATCCGAAGTGTACAAAGAACTTCTCCACAAGCACTTTGGCTACTGTACTGGCCTTCTGGTCTTTTGTGGGATAGGCCTGTGCATAGCGGGTGAAGTGATCTGTTACCACCAGGATATTACTTCTTCCACCTGTATCGGGCTCCAAGCACAGAAAGTCAATGCACACAACTCCAGGAGTTCTTGGCTCTGTAAATGGCCCATAGAGGCTGCCCTCACTGGTAAAGTCTTCCTCTGGATCTGGATGTGAGGTAAGAATGACAGTAACTCTCAACTTCCTTTCAGAGACTGGGGAGGTAAAACCTATCCCTAATTAACCGAAAAGTTCTTTCTGTTCCCAGATGACCATGTTCTTCGTGAAGGGATGCTAGAACAGTAGTGCGGTGTTTCTCTGGAAGGAACAGCTGCCACCTCTCTCTATTATTTTCAATGAGACAACATTGATATAATACTCCATCTCTGAGTTTCAATCGATCCCATTCTCTGTATAAAGTCTTTGCCCCTGGTTCACAACTATTTAGTAGCAGCCCGGGGTCCTGATTCTTCAATGCCTGCATTACTAATTGGCCCAATGGATCTTCCTCCTGGTCCCTTTTCAGGTCTCTTTTTGACAATTGCAGCAGGCCTTCTCCTCTCACTTGAGTCAGTCTACAATAACTTCTAGGGATTCCGGATGGATGAACTCCTAGGTATTCTGCAGCCACTCCCCCTCTCATCTTTTTGTCCAAACCCTGACACAAAGCTTGCACCCCCTCTTCAGTTACACAGGCCCATTCTGCTGGTTCTTCCTCCTGTCTGTGGGGCCTACGAGATAATGCATCCGCATCTCGGTTTCCCACTCCAGGCCGGTACTTCAGACTGAACCGGAACCCAGCCAATGCTGCTATCCACCTGTGTCCAGTGACATCCACTTTGGCTGTGGTCAAAATATAGGTCAGAGGATTGTTGTCCGTCTTCACAGTAAACTCGGCTCCATACAAGTAATCTCTTAACTTGTCGACCACCGTCCACTTGAGGGCCAAAAACTCTAGCTTGTGTACAGAGTAGTTCTTTTCCAACGGGGTGAGGCTCCTACTCACATAGGCTATGGGTCTCAACTTTCTGATGTTGATACAGTACTCCTCCTAAATCATCTCTGCTTGCATCCACGTGTAACTCATAGGGTAAACTGGGGTCAGCGTAAGCCAAAACCGGGGCTTCTGTGAGGTTCTTCTTTAATCTCCGAAATGCCTTCTCACATGAATGAGTCCACTGCCTCTGTACAGATTCTCCTTTAAGGCGAATACCACTCCTTTTTCTCTTTACTCCTTCTTCTCCTTTCCCTATGATCTCATGCAATAACTCATTGAGGGATTGGGCAATCATGGCAAATTTTTCCACGAATATTCGGTAATAGGAGCAGAACCCAAAGAAGGATCTCAACTCAGTCACCGTTCTTGGCCGAGGCCAACTAGTGACAGCTTCCAATTTCTGCAGGCCAGTAGTGATTCCTCCTGCTGAGACCACGTGTCCCAAGTATGTAACAGAAGTCCAGTAAAACTGACATTTCTCTAGTGACCGCTTCAACGCCTCTTCATGGAGCGGAGAGAACACCTTCTCCAATCGAGCCTCATGTTCTTCCAGAGTCCTTCCAAACACGATAATGTCATCAAGGTACACCAGGACCTCCACGAGATTCATATCCCCTACTATCTTCTCCATGAGGCGTTGGAACATGGCGGGGGCACCCGACAAACCCTGAGGCATGCGACTGAACTCGTAGAAGCCCAACGGGCATATAAACACTGTCTTCTCCTGGTCTTCCGAATGTATGGGAATTTGGTAGTACCCACTCTTCAGATCCAACACACTGAACCACTTGGCTCCAGTGAGGCACTGCAAAACATCTTCAATGCGGGGGCTGGTTTATTGATCAGGAATAGTGCGTCGACTCAGCGTGCGGTAGTCAATACACATACAGGGGGACCCATTCTTCTTTCTCACGACCACGATAGGGGAAGTATAGGGGCTCCTAGACTCTTGAATTACCCCTGACCTCTTCAACTCAGCCAGCTCTCACGGAACGGCTTGTCCTCCTGAAGACAAATTCTGTGTTTAGCACTGCGTGCGCATCCAACGTTGAAATCATCTTTGGCGAACAGCTTCTCCCATCTCTTCAGCTGAGTCTTTGCCCTTTCTTGCCAGAAAGGAGGGAAATTCTCTAAACAGTACTGAAGCTCTTTCTGTAAGCTCTGGCTATTCACTCTTCACTTCTTCTGGGAGTACGGGGGTGGCAGCACTCACCTGCCCAACTAGCATCCGAGCCTCCAGTATTATTGGTTGGTTGGTCCCATTCTTCAATTGGATGGGCACTCTCTTCCCTGCTTTGCGCAAGTCCCGGGTGGGAACCAACTCAGGAACCATCTCTAACCCTATGACCCGGGCCCTCTCGTTTGTCTCCAGTACTACAAACGGACCTGGCTGATCCCATGTTAATTTGACTGTGGCCTTCATGTGAGCAACCTCTCCCAGCCATAGGGTTCTTTTCCGGGCTTCCAATTTCCACAGCCGCCCTATTTCTCTTTTCGGGGCTCTCTTTTCTCTCACCACCCATTGGCAAGCTTGTCGTAACTGCGGATGAATAAAAAAATGTGATTTTCTGCGCTATTCAATACAATAAAAAAAGCAGCCAGAAAAGTTTGTTGATCATCAAACATAAAAGTCCAAAGAGTCTATGAGAGCGGCGCTAAAATAGATGATGTTAAAAATAGTGAGTCCGAGGAAAAGGAAGGAATGTTTCTGTCACCGGTTAAAGTGCATAGATGTAGAAGCACTCAACACCACGTGGTAAAGTAATCTGCTTACCAGAAGGCAAAGAAAGCTAGGCGTGTGATTTAATCCACGGCTCATCCAGCATGTCGCCCTCCACCATACACCCTCAAGGATTGGAACAGCAGTATCCAGATAACAATCACACTCAATATAACTTCTCCAGGGATTCACATCATATGGTCTGAAGACCACGCCACTGAAGACATCTGTTTGCGATGAAACATGTCAGGCAGGTTGACACCAGCATGCTGAATGCTGCAGCTTACTGCTTTCCTTGTTGCATGCATTCCTGATTTTTAAGTGTAAGTTACTACAATAAATCAAGTTCTTTTGCTATTACGGGCTTCACTATTGGTCGTTTATGTTTTCTTTATTGAGCATTGCTGATCGGTTTGCTGAGAGCCTGCACTTTTGACGTGAATCCCTTTTGCTTGGACTCACTATTTTTAACATCATCTATTTTAGCACCGCTCTCATAGACTCTTCGTAACTGCGGATGAATCTTATTGGGGGTGGACCCATCCTCACTCAGCACAGAGGACAACAGTCTTCTTACTAGATCCGTGTTTGTTCCCACCAATATGGAATTCCACCCAGCTCCGGGGGGGCCTGGCGCACACCACCGCCAGTGTGTCAAAAGTCTCTTCTTTCTCAACAGCTGCAGGTCCAAAGGAGATTTGAATGGGAATGTAGCCGTCATACGGATATCTGGTGGTCCAGATTCCCCAAATCTCTAGCTCTTCCAACTTTCGTATGGGGATGTGACTTAAGTGTTTGTCGTAGAAATCTCAATACAACAGTGCAACTTGTGCCCCCGTATCCAGCAGAGCTTTAGTATAGACTCCTTCTATTTGCACTGATACAAGGGGGGAAGGCCCCACTAGTCTCTCTGGAAAACTTTCAGAATCCCCTTAGTGTTGGTAGGATTATCTCTCCTCCTTTTCTTTGTACTCCTAGGATTCCGGTCATTAATCCTGGGCAATGCGTTCAAGTTCCCTTGAGCAATGCCCACTGGGCAGGACTTCTCATGAGCATTCTGCAAGGACCTGGCCATGGCCTTAGAGACTGGTGAAGCATTGACTTTCTCCACCCGGTTCCCCGACCCCGATGCAGGGTTGCTTGTCCGTCTGATGTTCTGGGACTCTCTCTTCTTCCGTGACCTTTCTTTCACCACCTCTCCTTTCTGCTTCTTGGAGCTCTGTTTTTCAGCGGGGTTCTCAGCTGGCTCCTTCACTGAGACCCCCGGGAGTTTCCCGCTGGCTGATCTTTCAACGGGTCTTCAACATTTTCACTAATTCCCCTAACATTTGAGCATTTAGACCTCTCTTTGGGCATTTGGCTCTGTAATGTCCAAGATCCCCGCACTGGTAGCACCTCCAAGTGTCCATCTGTTTGTTCGGATTCTTAGCTTGTGCCCCTATTACTTGTAACACAGTTTGTTGCAATTGGGCTTTAGCTTGGGGTCCGTCCTGACTGGCTTAACCCAGATGGGCATTGGGGTGGGTTTCACCATTGAAGTCTCGTGTTCTTCCCATTCATACTCTTCTTCACTCTCCTCCTCCACACTCTCCACTGAAACTCGCTGTGCAGCAACTCTCTTTCTTCTGAGGGGTGCCAGTGACCAGCCGGGCTTCTTTGTCCTTTTCCGCTAGGATGGCCTCCTCTTCACGCACTAATCCCATCAGTTCCGGGTAAGAAAGGGCCTTGTTGGTGCCTTTAAGGAGTAATCGAAGAGCAATGGGATGATTTGGTCTAGCCCCTTGTAAAGTCCATTCTAGTCTGATTTTATCCGCCTCTTTGGGGCCAACACCCTTCTTCATGATGATTTGATGCAAGATTTGGTCTATTCGGACAATGTAGGCTGACAGCTTTTTCTCCCTTCTTCTGATGAGTATGCTCAAACTGATACATCAGGTCAGATAACTTTTCCTAGCAGAAACCAGACCAATATATAATGTCATAGGCCTTGCTGCCCTCAAGGATGGGGAAATCCTAATAATCAAAGATAAAAAATAGAAAAGAAAGGGCGCACCAGCCTAGTGCATTATCTTTTGGATATAAATTTATTAAAAAGATAAAAGTAACCTACTTACAAAACATTTGTAAAATTTTTGGCAATAAGTGGTCATCGGATAGCAGCATTCAGTCAGAAATGAGCAATTCTCCAGAGATCACGGAGGAAACCACAGGAATCACTGCCAGCTGACGCGTTTCGAGGGGTAAGTCCTCCCTTCCTCAGAGCACAGCAGTGAACACTTCTTCAGCAGTCCCCATATATATATATATATATATATATATATATATATATATATATATATATATACATATACACATACTCATAAGTGAACATATTGCTCAGCCAATCAGGAGCACAAAGCCCCTCCTCCTCCACCCAGTGGGCGGCATGGGCGACTGACCACCCACTGGAGAGACATTGCTTAACCCTTCCTGTAAGCAAACCATGCAGTACATGTAGTGAGTTACAACACCAAAAGATCAACAGCATCTGTGAGCTCAACAGCCAGGCCGTTTGAGATGTCCCCCGGGTCACAATGTCAGGGATGTAGCGCCATCATAGATGGCCCGTCTTACCGCCAATGGGGCAACGGGGCCGCGCCGTCACGTCCACACGCATCCTTGTACCGCACAATGCCTCTGCTGGGTGCCTGTAACGCACACCGCCGTGTTTGCGCTCCAGGCAAGAGGAAAGGGCGGACCCAACGTCATTTCCCCTGCTTCATCCGTTACCCATGGATGACGCAGGGCGGCGACAGTAGATCTCCGCCATTTTGGAGGAGACTGGACCTTAGAGGCTACCAAGCACATCACATGTCCATATAAGTGGACCGCTCAGCAGCACTAGGCAAAACAACTATTGCCGGCCAGATATTCCAGTGACCACCTGGGTAATAGAGTAGGCAGAGGAAGGAGCAGCTAAGTCAGCCCTCGGAAAAAGAGGTGTACCAGGAGATAAACTAACTAGACTCAACTAGTTTCATGATTAGGGTAATAAATAAATAAATACATGATTAGTTAATTGTTGTTGACCATAGAAACAAAGTGCATGTATAAAAATATATACTATTAATCGATGGAACCCACAGGTAGGTGACTCTATGGATAACCTCCAGAGATATATTCAACTAGTCTAGCCTAGATGCCTGCCAAGACATTACAGCGCTAAGCAGGGGGACAGTGCTGAAGGTGATGAACACATACTGCACAGGACCATACCCAATGATGCACATAAAATACATACAATGCAGAACTCAATTAGACACAAATGTAGTGACGTCATACATGTATATATATATACATCAACCTAGGTTGATCAGTGCAGCATATACCTGTGAATCTAACAAAACGATAAAACATAGATTAAAATAGGAATAGAATTAATATCACGAATAGCATCACAATAACACTAAAAACAGTAATAAAAATGCAGAAAAAGTGACATCATAATGTAGACATCACAAAAATAGACAGTGCACAGAACAGTACAAAAACAAACCAAAACAAAACATGCGTCTTCATGACCATAGACAGACTAGCGGGAGAAAGAACAAGCAGTAAATAGAGAGGAAGGGGAGGGGGGGAGAGGTGTAGTCTGCAAAGCCTAGGTAATCTTGTGAATCTCTGGGTCTTCATTAAGCCCCCCGGGGGTCAAACTCCCGAGGGTGAAGATCCAGAAGGCTTCACATTTGCAAAGTCTCTGATGTCTCCTACCCCTGTCAAGGTCTCTTCCAATGGACTTGATCCCAAAAACCCTCATGCCTGATGGCTCTCCATGATGGGCTTCATGAAAGTGCCTAGGGACTGGATATTTGGTTCGTGTGTTGGTGATATCACATTTGTGTTCATCAATGCGCACTCTCATGGGACGGGATGTCCGACCCACATAGAGATGCCCACACGGGCAAATGATACCATACACCACATGATCTGTCCCACAGTTGACGAACTTCTTCAACTGGTGGGTTCTACCATCGGTACCCACCACTGTCTTTTTGCTGTGCCACATGAACTTGCATGTGCCACAGTTACTGACACTGTATCTGTAGCTACCCTTCTGGTCAAAAATAGTGGACCATACATTGGAGGATTTTCCTGAAGATTTCCTTACCATACTGGGAGCTACCAAACTTCTTAAGTCACAAGGTTTTCTGTACACGATATTAGGTCTATCTGGGAGAAACCTACTGAGCACTGGATCGGCTTGAGGATACCCCAGTTCTTCCCTAGGATGCTTTGTATTTCAAAAGCTTTATTCGTGTACTGGGTGGAAAAATGAGCTTGTACAGTGTCAGAGTTGGCAGTAGAGGCAGATCATTGGACATGCTCAGTAGGCTCATCGTACAAGTTGACATATTTGTTAAAGGCAGTCTCTATTAGGGTAGGATCGTAGCCCTTTTCCTGGAACTTTTTACGAAGGAGCTCACTCTGTTCTAGGTAGTCACTCTCCTTGGTGGAAGTTCGCTTAAGACGGCAGAACTGCCCATAGGGAACGTTCTTGATCCATCTAGAATGGTGATTGCATGCAAGAAAGAGTTACCACCACTAGGTTTAAAATGGGTCTTTGAGAGGATGTTCCCATCAGAATCGCTCCTAAGTTCAAGGTCCAGAAAAACCAGGCCATCCTTGTTGATGACATGGGTGAACTCAATCCCAAAGGGGTTATCTCTACAGTGTCCAAGAAAGGAGTGTAGTTCCTGGTCTGTCCCGTCCCAGATGATAATATCATCAATGTATCTCGCAAAGAGGACCTGGTTCGCCCCATATGGGTTGTTGTTCCAAATGAACAGTTCTTCCCAATAACCCATGGCATAGCTAGGGGCAAACCTGGCCCCAATGGCCATCCCCTTAATTTGCAAATAGTGCTCTCCAAGGAATGAAAAGTGGTTGTGAGTAAGAGAAAATTCTACACAATCTAACACAAACTTGGCCTGCACAGAATTAAGTTTATTTTCTTTGGATTTTACTCAGGTTTCTCTTACATGGTCCCTTCCCAGCAGCAGATGTCACCCCAGAATGATGTCACCAACCCAGCAGGAGAGCTGGCACCAGCGCTAGACATCATTGAGCTCTGCCCAGCACCAGTAACCTCATCTTTGTTCTATGGACAGGAGATGGTGAATCTCTATCTCCATGCACCAGTTATAGAGATTGGGGATTTGATAGACTGTTCTGCTGAGGAAGAACAACCTGGTGAGCCTCCTGCAGAAGAGCTGGTATCAGGGCCAAACTTCACTGGGCTCTGCCCAGCACCAACAGCAGCATCTGTGGAGTTACAAGAGACTCCTCCAGCTGAAATGCTGGTCTCCGGACAGAGGGTCCAAGACCTCTGCCCCCCACCTGCGGCAGTTCCAGGGGCCCATAGTTTTAAGGTGATGGTCACTCCCCAACAGTTAGCCAGAGTGGATGATGTGGGGTCATCAGCTGAAGTGCTAACAGGGCAGAATGCTACTGGCCTCTACACACAACGCAGCGACGCTACCACGAGACCAGGAAGTAGGACGAGCTTCGCTTCCATGCTTGTATGCCGGCCGGCGACATATACTTATGTGATATAAGTGCTTTTATTCTGTAAGTGCATTACTTTATTTATTAAATTCGTTTATAAACGTATTTCACCATGGAGAGTTTAATTTTTATATTCTGGGTGGTTTACTGACGATGTGAACTTCGGGTTAATGAGGACATATCAGGGTGCTCCTTGCCAGCTATATGTCAGCTCCTAACCTACTAAGAACCTGTTTATCACCGTGAGTCGGTAAGCACAATCTACAGCCACGGTGGTGGGGTTTTTTTCACTTCTCTCCCCCCCTTTTTTGGTTGTTTTTATGTGCACACCAGGGTGATTGGTATGTTCGTATGTCCATGTCTAGCATTTAACATACTACACTATGGCCAGTTTTTCTCGTGTTTGCTTCTCTCCTGCATCCATTGAGGGGATTTTGATCTGACCACAGACGGTGCTGATTGGTCCAATACCCCAGAGGCCCTGGCAAGGGTTTTTTGCCATCCGCTTATATCTTTGGAGTTCTGGTAAGAGCAATCATAGCTCATTTGGAACAGAATCCACACTTATACTGAATACCTACCACTTTGGGAATTTGGACTTTTAATTTATTGGATTCGTTTTTCTATATCTTTGTTGGTGTTAGGTCACACTATTAACTCACTCCAACACATATAACTTTTGTTTAGCGCAGTTTATTTAATTTTATCTCTACACACAACTGCATCTTGAGCTGATATCAGGGGATGGGACTGCGGTTTCCACTCGCAGCAACCCAGCAGAAGGGCTGGCAACAGAGCAGAGTGCTGCTGGCCCCTGCCCTCAACTAATAGAGGACGGATTTTCTGTGAAGGTGGATGGGACTTCAGTCTCCACGTGTATATCCCAGGGATGCTGGGCGGTTAGCCCAGATCCCCAACAGCATGACGGAGTGAGTCCAGTCACCCTGTCTTCTCTCCAGCGGCTGAAAGGACACCAGGGAGAAGAGGCCAGTCCACACCTCTCCCCAGCGGCGGGTATGTTCTCTGAGAGAGGCAGAGGTTGGCTGGGTGAGTAATGCTATGTGTGGGACAATTTATTTGGGGTACTGTGTGGATACCGGCATTGGGGTACTGGAACTACTGACTAACTTCGGAGTCAACCCATCTGGGATCTCCTCCTGCGTTAGTCTCCTAAAAAAAGAGATGTGTGACAGGAGTCACTTTGGGTGGGGGGTTTGTGCAACTCAGCTTACCTTGGAGAGCTTTGGAAACTTTGTGTCCAGCTTCCCCAAGCCCTCTTATGTGTAAATCACCCTGTGTCTCTAATAGGGGCACAGGGTGACCGAGAAATCCAGTCTGATTGGTACTAATCAGACTCACTGTACAGCCACTAGGGATGACCCGAACACCCCCCGGTTTGGTTCATGGCAGAACATGCGAACAGACCAAAAATTTGTGCCAACACGCGAACCCCGTTAAAGTCTATGGGACTCGAACGTGAAAAATCAAAAGTGCTAATTTTAAAGGCTAATATGCAAGTTATTATCTTAAAAAGTTTTTGGGGACCCGGGTCCTGCCCCAGGGGACACGTATCAATGCAAAAAAAATGTTTTAAAAACGTCCGTTTTTTCGGGAGCAGTGATTTTAATAATGCTTAATGTGAAACAATAAAAGTGTAATATACCTTTAAATATTGTGCCTGGGGGGTGTCTATAGTATGCCTGTAAAGTGGCACATTTTTCCCATGTTTAGAACAGTCCTTGCACAAAATGACATTTCTAAAGGAAAAAAAGTAATTTAAAACTGCTTGTGGCTGTAATGTAATGTTGTCCCCCTCAGCCCATTACCGGGCCCTTTGGGTCTGGTATGGATATCAAGGGGAACCCCGCACCCAAATAGGGACTGTAGGTTTGTTGTTAAGTTGAATCTGTTTGTAATTTGGAACAGGTACATTTTGTAAGTGTAGCTCCAGCCCAAAAATCTATTTTTAAGCTTTTTGGATAATATAGGGAAGGGTTATCACCCTTGTAACATTTTTTTTTTGCTGTCTGTGCCCCTGTTCAGAAGATTTCACCTCACTTTCTGTCCCAATGACAATTGGATTTAGAAAATGTTGGGTTATTAGGGAAACAAGGATTGGTGATAAAGCATCAGTGGAGAGGAGACACCTTTTTCCCATATTAACTCTTATACACACGGTCGGATTTTCCGATGGAAAATGTCCGATCGGAGCGTGTTGTCGGAAATTCCGACCGTGTGTGGGCTCCATCGGACATTTTCCATCGGATTTTCCGACACACAAAGTTGGAGAGCAGGAGATAAAATTTTCCGACAACAAAATCCGTTGTCGGAAATTCCGATCGTGTGTACACAAATCCGACGAACAAAGTGCCACGCATGCTCAGAATAAATAAAGAGATGAAAGCTATTGGCCACTGCCCCGTTTATAGTCCCGACGTACGTGTTTTACGTCACTGCGTTTAGAATGATCGGATTTTCCGACAACTTTGTGCGACCGTGTGTAGTCAAAACAAGTTTGAGCCAACATCCGTCGGAAAAACTCCTAGGATTTTGTTGTCGGAATGTCCGAACAAAGTCCGACCGTGTGTACGCCCTATTACAGGAGAGAATTTCCCTTCCTAGGGGTAAATTTCCCCTCACTTCCTGTTGTCTCCCTCCGTTTGGAAGTAGGAGTCATTTGTAAGTCGGATGTTTGAAAATAGGGGACCGCCTGTATATATTGTACGGCCTGCCCTATACACACTGCTGAAAATTGGGCCTTAGTCGGTGGTGGTGGCACAACATTGTAAAGCCTCGCAGATACTTTTGTTGAGCGCAGGAACGGGCCCTGCTGTGAAATATTAGATCAAAAATTGTAATTACAATACAGTACAGCCATAGTGCAGTTGCTACTACTTTTCTGGTGGTGTACACAGTACACAATACAGTGTAGTGTGGTGTTGCAAAACAAAATATACATCATGTCCAGAAGGCCACCAAAGAGAGGGAGATGCTCACAGGCCACTAAAAGAGGGCAAGCAGGCTCTGTGTCTACAGTAAACAGTGCTGGTCGTGGACATGGTGCATCCTCTGCCGGTGGCCGTGGGGAACACTTGTCCTTTTTTCGGCTGCTGGCCGTGTTATTGACCCAGAACATGCAGAAGAGTTGGTGGAGTGGATAAAAAAGCCGTCCTCTTCCCCCTTATCCTCTGTCACCCAGGCACAGAGTAGTTTTCCCTCCTATGCAGCTGCCAAAGCGGCCTATTCCACCGGCTCCTTGTCCACAGTCACTCCTTCTGTAGCCCAACCATCATGCATGGAGGAGTCCCCCAAACTTTTCGACCACAGTGTCGGATACATGCTGGAGGATGTGCAGCGATTTGAAGGCTCTGATGTTGGTTCCCAGGTTGAGGAAGGGACTAACGTGAGTCTAGAGAGAGGGGGTGCCCAAGAAGGACATGAAACTGGCAGTCATATTTCCCCAGCTGCAGCATAGTGCCAAGTTTGCTCCAGTGATGAGAAGGGAGGGGATGATGAGGTCACTGACTCTACTTGGGTGCCTGATATAATAGAGGAGGAGGAGGCACAACTCCAATGAGGCAGGATGTCCTCTAGGGGCAGCTTAGGGGGAGCTACCCTACTGCATCACACCGCAGAGCTCCGCAGGTGCAGGACGCTGCTGACTCCCCGCTTATTTTGAAAAGTTGCTTGGCGTGGGCCTTTTTGGACACGTGTGCAGCAGATCGCACCGTTGCTGTTTGCAATCTATGTCTGAAGCGTATCAAGCATGGCCACAACAGCAGCCGCTTGGGCTCCACATGCTTGACCAGACATATGACAACCTCCCATGCAGTCTTTTTCCCGTATATTATATTTGAGATTTAATATCTCTCAAATATGATTTGGGTTAAATGAGAGTTCTTTGACCATGAGTGAAAGCTTTAGCACAATAACAACATTTATTGGTGAGTAGTTGAAAGTCTATCTAATACACAACCATCTATCTATAGTCTACACGAAGGAAGAAAATAATAGGTTAAAATAGGAGAATTAAATGAAGGAATACAGAGTATATTCCTGAAAACATTAATCTGCAAACATATTTAGTTACAAGTAAAATGCAGACCTTTCCCATAATTACCCTTTGCACCAAGGTTCCATTCTGATGGTTGCTCTCCCATAAAAGTGTGTGTTTTCCTCCCATCTAGTCTGTGTATATCATTACATGCTGATGCCTCATTGGTTGGCATAGCGTGGCTCTGATTGGTGAGCTTCCATATTCCTGGTTAAGGACTGCCTACATCTCCAATCCCTATACTTTGCATAAGTCAGCCCTCTTTAATTCAAATCCTTGTGACTATTCTGAGCAGGAGCTTAACTAGAATTTTCCTGGGAAGTTAAGTATTGATTACGGGTTGGCCTCTCTTCATTGCATATCCCAGCATGGGATCCTTTGAAATGAGTATGTGTAAAACAATGATGTTTGGATCCCATTGTTTGTATACACAAGCCTAGGCACCAACTTTTTTCTGTAAAGATAATATGTTCCGCCCTACATAGATACAAGCTAAATTAAATATATTCATTAAATATATATAAATTAAATATAAATTAAATATGTTAATTAAATATATATAAATTAAATATACATTAAATATAAATTAAATATATTCATAATTCCAATATTTTACAGCTATTAATGTAGATTTCACATAATCTCAGAAGGCAACAAGTCCGCTGGCAACAGCACTTGAAAGACCCACATCAAAGAAAAAGGCGGACTTCTCCTTGCTCCTCATCTGGGATCTCCAACCCTACTCTAGTCCTCTCAAAAACCTGCACTGGGAGGAATGAAGGTATAGCAATAGGTGTCCCAAGTACTTGCAGCCAATCTGCTAGCAGTACACCACCATCTGATTTTAGCAGGCAAATTTCCCTACCCCAGTTGCTAAACCATAAAAAGAAATGTGGTCCCAGCCATCCACATGCTCACAGTCTGAATGCTAGCTTGAATGCCAGCTTGGTCAAATTGCTAGCACTGCAACTACTGCCTTTTCAGCTGGTAGACACTTCCCCCCTTTTGTGAATTTGTGGAATGTGCTGTACCTCAGTTGCAGGTTCCAAAACGCCATTTCCTTTCAGTGAAGCCCATTCCAGCTCTCTACCGGCATGTGGAAGGCAATGTTTTTGTCTTGTTGGACAGGGCGGTCAGCAGTAAGGTGTATATTACCACAGACTCATGGTCTAGCAGGCATGGGCAGGGATGTTACCTTTCCTTCACGGCGCACTGGATAACTCTGCTGGCAGCTGGGAAGGATGCAGGACATGGTTCAGGATTGTTGGAGCTTGTTCCACCACCACACCTCCAAAATGCTAGCAGTGATTCTGCCACAGCTCTCCTCCACCCCCTCCTCTTATTCTTCCTCTATGGTCTCTTCTGCAGATTTGTTCTCTGAACCAGCGGTGCTCTGTAAGCATTCAAGGGGCTATGCAAGCACTCAGGCAAAAAGATGCCATGCGGTGCATGAGTTACATAGTTACATAGTAGGTGAGGTTGAAAAAAGACACAAGTCCATCAAGTCCAACCTATGTGTGTGATTATATGTCAGTATTACATTGTACATTGTATATATGTTGCGGTCATTCAGGTGCTTATCTAATAGTTTCTTAAAACTATTGATGCCCCCTGCTGAGACCACCGCCTGTGGAAGGGAATTCCACATCCTTGCCGCTCTTTCAGTAAAGAACCCTCTACGTAGTTTAAGGTTAAACCACTGCTTAAGGGACAGGGGCCACACTGGGGAAGAGATTCTGTCTGCTCTGCAGGGGCAGGCTCAGAGGTGGTTGACGCCATGCCAGCTTCAGCCTGAAACGGTTGTATGCGACAATGGCACCAACCTTCTCTCCACCCTTCAACAGATATATATATACAAAACTATCTGTATATATATTAAATACACTGCAGCTAACTGAATCACCTGCCTGCCAGAAGTATATTAGAAACAGTACATCAGGAAAGGCATGCAGTGAGATCTAGCTAAACTGTATGCAGTGGATACATATATATGTATTATATATATATATATATATATATATATATATATATATATATATATATATATATATATACAGTATACAAGACTATCTGTACAAATACACTGCAGCTAACTTAATCACCTGCCTGCCAGAAGTATATGTAGTGGTACCCTCGTGAGTGCTGCTGATTAGTTCTATCCCCCATTCACCATCCCGACTCCTCAGGTCATCCTTTACCTTTGACACCTCAGGTTCCATTGTTGTTATTCAAGGCTATCAGCAAAAGTCACACACAAATCGTAGTTGAATAACACAAACAGTTTACTGAAAGAACTGTGTTATAAGAGAAAGCACAGCATTAATTCTTACATCAAGACTAACAGTGACAATGCAATATTAACAGATATTCAAACTGAACAGTCGAAGGAATATGTGTGCATACTGCAGAACAAAAAGGCCTTATGTTAGATGATAAGTCTCTTGTCTTCTTTCTTCTGCTAGCTTATTTAACTGCAGTATTTGTAATCCAGTGGGTAATCAAATGGCAAAGTAGTATAAACTGTTATGTAACTGTAACTTGGTTATGCGGCACACTTGTAAACTTTCCTTATAGTAACTTGCGGTCAGGCCATCACTCAGTCTTTAATGGAGCGTAGGCTTTGGGCCTAGTTGAGCCCAGTTCATTTAAGTGAAACCGCTCCGTAGGACTACCGGTCCCAGCAACACTCTTAAACAATATGCCTCACATAGTTAATTGTCACATAAATCTTGGGCGTCAGCCCTCTCCCCACACCAGGCCTGGAAAGTTGGATTTCTCCGCTCCAATGATCTCAGTCCCGTTCCAACCACGCCGCCACACCATGCCACTCTGCACGATGACCAGGAACCCTCGGATGGCTCAGTCAAATGTCCTGGATCCTCCGGTTAGGTCACAATGCTGCTCCAGCACACTGTAGTGAGAATCTCTCCGGTGATTGCAGTTCCGTTCCGCGCCAAGCAGACCGCGGCTATTCCAGGCACACACCCACAGTCCCTGCAGGCAGGTCACGCTTCCCAGGCCAAAGAGAGAGAACATGGCCGCACCGGGCCTTTTATTACCTACCCAGCATGCAGTTCAGTCACTTAGTGTTTATGGGTAGGTGAGTGAGCACTGTGGGTAAGTAAGTCTTTTGCTAACACAATTAAGCCACTTTCTGCTCATGCTCTTATGTAAAAAATAAACAAGTCTTATTCACATTGTATACCTCTAGAGGGAGCCATTTACTTAAAACAGTACATTGCTTGGTTAAATGCCTTGGATAATTTCTTGCACTGCAAACCAAATTTTAACAAAGCATGGCTACACACTCCCCCTCCTTTGATTCTTTGATCCCCAAAGATAGAGCTCAGTCTTGACTTACTGGTAATAAACAGGTGGTAATCCTAATCCTACTTCAAACGAGACAGATATCGACACACTTCAAAATTCTCTTTAATCAGCTTGTACACATAATCAGTGAGTTCAGAATCAATATTCGAGAAGGCCAGAGCAATTGCCATGTCCCACCCATCGGTGTCAGAGGTTAGGGCGGAGTCGCCCCCTACCCAATTGATGGTAGAAGGTATAGCCTCAGGAGCTGATCTATGAGTAGTGTGAACCCACTCCTCAGAATGCTCTCCCAATATATCATATGTAAGTCTCTGTGGGGGATAACCTCATGGTTAAAGAACTTCCATCAGGCTGGGCTGAGTCTTTAACCTTATCTCTGTCTTCTGTTTAAGTATTCAAATTGACAAAAGGATCTTGAGTTGCAGTTGCTGAGACCGGTTCTGATTCCTCAAATTCTGGCATCGACAATACTTCACTGGAAAAATCCATCAAGTCTCCGCCCTGGTCATCAGGCACAATTTTTTCAACTTCAACATCTATCACTTCATAAGCTGACAATGTCTCCTGAAAGTCCTGATCAAGGGATCTCCTGATCTTCTTGCCTCTTGACCGTGGTGGCTGGACTTCTACAATCTCCTTCTCTCTGAGTCTCTCTGGAGGGCTGACAACTGGACTCTCTTCCTCATCCCAAAACTCAGCAGGTACAGACACTATATATCATCTTCCTGAATGAATGAATGAAAAATTTATAGAGCGCTGCAAATGCGAACTGAATCGCCTCAAGGCGCTAATGCGTTGGTGTTGTCAGCTTCTAGAAGAGGAAGGTCTTGAGTTTTTTCCTGAAAGCCAGATGGTTTTCTTCCATGCGGATGTGGAGCGGAAGTGCGTTCCATAGTCGAGGTCCTTGGACTGCGAACCTTTGTTCTCCCTTTGCTTTGTAGCGGTGTTTGGGAATGAGAAGGAGGTTTTGGTTAGATGATCGAAGATTGCGATTGGGTGTGTAATGTTTTATTTTCTCTCGAAGGTATTGAGGCGCGTTTCCTTGTATGCATTTGTATGCATCTTCCTCTTCTATAGTTGCTGGTATTGCCCTTTTTGAACGTGTGCACGGTGGGGTTAACTTTTAAGGAGATAGCTGATGAACTGTTGGAACCCTTACTGCATTCGACAAAGGTAATAGGTGATTCCAGATGCCACATCTTCTTTGTGTAACGGCAAGCCAGGAATCTGTTTACACACAACATAAGGCTGCAACCTCCATCTATCTGCCAACTTGTGCTTTCCAGGTACACCTAAATTCTTGAATAGTACCCGATCCCCTAGTTGCAAGTCCTGAATTTTCACTTTTGCATCGAAATTTCTCTTGTTCCGGAATTCCCTAATAGTAGCGTGCCCCACTGTTTGCTCATAGGCTTGTCGCAGATTCTTCCTCAGCCGGTTTACATACCCTTTATGCGATGTTAATGGGATATCATCCAAAGATTTGCCAAAAGCCAAGTCAGTAGGGAGTCTAACTTCTCTCCCAAACATCAGTCGGTACAGGGAGTATCCAGTGGCATCGCTCTCTGTGCAATTATATGCATAAACTAAGGCTGTGATGTGGTTTCCCCAATGTTGCTTTTTATCTGGGGCCAGGGTTCCCAGCATATTCAATAAAGTCCTATTGAATCGTTCAGGTTGAGGATCTCCTTGAGAGTGGTAGGGCGTGGTGCGGGATTTCTTAATGCCCAATAAAGTACAAAGCGGATGTACTAGCCGACTCTCAAAGTTCCTTCCCTGATCCGAATGAATTTGCACTGGAAGTCCATAATGCACAAAAAACTTCTCCACGAGCACCTTGGCAACTTTACTGGCTTTCTGATCCCTAGTGGGATAGGCTTGGGCATAGCGAGTGAAATGATCCGTCACCACCAGGATGTTACTTCTTCCACCTATATCGGGTTCCAGGCACAGAAAGTCAATACATACCAATTCCAGTGGTTCCTGACTCTGCAGATGGTCCATTGAAGCTGCTCTAACTGGTAGGGTTTTCCCTTGAATACACGTGAGACAGGAATGACAGTAACTCTCAAATTCTCCTCTTAAGTTAGGGCAATAGAACCTATCCCTGATCAATCAAAAAGTTATTTCTGTACCCAAATTGCCATGCTCATCATGTAAGGATACCAGGACAGTAGACCAGTGTTTTTCTGGGAGAAACAACTGCCATCTTTCTTCCTTGCCCTTAACGAGACAACTCCGATACAGTATTCCATTCCTGATTCTCAACCGATCCCATTCTCTATGCAAGCTCCTTGCCCCCTGTAACTGGCTCTTCAGCAGCAGACTGGGATCCTGACTCTTCAAGGCCTGTATTGCTAATTGACCCAATAGGTCCTCTTCCTGGTCCTCCTTCAAATCCCCTTTTGACAATTTCGACAAGCCCTCTCCTCTTACTTGAGTCAGTCCACAATAACGTCTGGGTATGCCAGATGGATGAACTCCCAGATATTCTGCAGCCACTTCCCCTCCTTTCTTCTTGTCCAGACCCTGACACAAAGCCCGTACTCCTTCTTCGGTGATATAGGCCCATTCTGCTGGTTCTTCTTCATGTCTATGAGGCCAGCGGGATAATGCATCCGCATCTCGATTCCCAACTCTAGGTCTATACTTCAGACTGAACCGGAATCCAGCCAGCGCTGCTATCCACCTGTGTCCAGTAGCATCCAACTTAGCTGTGGTCAAGACATACTTTAGGGATTGTTGTCTGTCTTAACAGTGAACTCAGCTCCATACAAGTAATCCCTTAACTTGTCTACCACCGTCCACTTGAGGGCCAAAAACTCCAGCTTGTGTACAGGGTAGTTCTTTTCTGATGGAGTAAGGCTTCTACTCACATAGGCTACAGGTCTCAATTCCCCATTCTGTTGTTGATACAACACGCCTCCCAGGCCATCTCTACTTGCATCCACATGTAACTCGTAAGGCAAACTGGGGTCAGCATAAGCCAGCACCGGAGCTTCAGTGAGGCTCTTCTTCAATTTCCAAAATGCTTTCTCACATAAAGGAGTCCATTGGCTCTGCACAAACTCTCCTTTCCTGCGAGTACCACTCTTCACTCCTTCTTCTCCTCCCGCAACCTGATGCAATAATTCATTGAGTGGCCGGGCAATCTTTGCAAAGTTCTCCACAAATCTTCGGTAGTATGAACAGAAACCCAAGAACGACCTCAATTCAGTCACTGTTCTCGGCCGAGGCCAGGTGGTGACAGCATCCAGCTTCTGTGGGTCGGTTGCGACCCCTCCCGCTGAGACCACATGGCCCAAGTAGGTAACAGAAGTCCTGTAAAACTGACATTTCTCTAGTGACAGCTTCAATCCTTCTTCATGAAGATGAGAGAACACCTTCTCCAATAGGACCTTGTGTTCTTCTAAAGTCTTCCCGAACACGATAATGTCATCGAGGTACACCAAGACCTCCACAATGTTCATGTCCCCTACCGTCTTCCCCATCAAGTGTTGGAAGGTAGCAGGGGCCCCCGACAAGCCCTGAGGCATCTGACTGAATTCGTAAAACCCCAACGGGCATACAAAACTCTGTCTTCTCCTGGTCTTCTGAATGCACGGGGATCTGATAGTACCCGCTCTTCAAGTCCAACACACTGAATCCCTTGGCACCGGTGAGGCACTGTAAGGCATCTTCAATGTGGGGTGTGGTATATTGGTCTGGGATGGTGCGTTGATTCAAAGTGCGATAATCAATGCACATGCGTAGAGACCCATTCTTTTTCCTTACCACCACAATCGGCGAGGCATAAGGACTTCTTGACTCCTGGATCACCTCTGACCTCTTTAACTCAGCAAGCTGCTCTCGTATGTCTTCCAGGTCCTTCCAGGTCCTCCGGGCCCGCTCTCGGAAAGGCTTGTCTTCTTGAAGGCGGTTCCTGTGTTTAGCACTTATTGCGCATCCCACATCAAAATCATCTTTAGCAAAAAGCTCTTCCCACCTCAGCAGCTGAGCCCTTGCCCTCGTTTGCCAGGAGGGGGGGAAGATTTTCTGAGCAATATTGAAACTCTTTCTGTAATTGCTGGCCATCCTTCGAGCCTGTCACTTCTTCTGGGAGTACCGGGGTAGCGGCATTCATCTGCCCCACCAGCATTCGGGCCCCCAACACGATTGGTTGATCAGTCACATTCTTCAATTGAATGGTCACCTTCCTTCCCATTCTGTGAAGATCCCGGATGGGGACCAACTCAGGAACCATCTCCAGGCTTATTGCTCGGGCTCGCTCATCTGTTTCCAACACTACAAATGGCCCCGGTTGGTCCCAAGTTAATTTAACGGTGGCCTTCACATGAGCAACCTCTCCTGGCTGTAGGATTCTTTGTCTAGACTCCAACTTCCACAGCCGCCCCACTCCTCCTTTTGGGGTCTTCCTTTCCCTTTCCGCCCGTTGGCAAGCCTGCCGTAATTGCGGATGAATCTTGCTGGTGGTGGTCTCATCCTCGTTCAGCACGGAAAACAACAGTCTTCTCACTAGATCTGTGTTTGTCCCTACCAATAGGGAGTTTTGCCCTGTTCCCGGGGGTCTGGGGCACACAACAGCCAACGTGTCAAAGGTTTCTTCTTTCCCAACAGCTGCTGGCCCAAAGGAAATCTGGATGGGAATATAACCATCGTATGGGCATCTGGTGGTTCCAATTCCCCGAGTCTCAAGTTCCTCCAATTTGCGTATGGGAATGTGGCTTAGATGTTTGTCATAAAAGTCCTGATATAACAACGTAACTTGAGCCCCCCTGTGCAATAAGGCCTTAGTATAAACTCCCTCAATTTGTACTGACACCAGCGGGGATGGCCCCACTAGTCTTTCTGGAAAACTCTCTAAAGTCCGTCCAGTGCAGTTAAGGCCACTACTTTTCTTCTTTGTACTCTGAAGAACTCTGTCATTAGCCCTGGGTGGTGTATTTAGGTTTCCTTGAGTTGTACCCATTGGGCACCCTTTCTCTGGAGTACTCTGAAAGGACCTAACCATGGTCTTAAAGAATGGTGTAGCATTGACTCTCTGCACCTGATCCCCTGACCCCGGTGTCGGGTTACTTGACTCCTGGGTTGTTCCAGTATTTCGAGACACTCTCGTCTTCTGTGGCCTCCTTCTGGCCCCATTTTGTTTCCCTCCTCCTGGAGCTCGTCTTTTCAGCGGGGTTCTCAGCTGGCTCCTTCACTGAGACCCCCGAGAGTTTCCCGCCGGTTGATCTTTCAGTAGAGTCTTCAACATTCTCACCAACTCCTCTAGTAACTCAACATTCAGCCCCTTTCGTGGGCATTGTGCCCTGAAATGTCCATGATCACCACACTTGTAACACTTTTGAGCACCCATCCGCTCGGTCTGACTCTTGGCTTGTGTCTCCATCACTTGTATAAGGGCTTGCTGTAGTTGCTCTTGTGCCTGAGTTCACTCCTCAGCTGGCTTGACCCAGGTAGCCTTAGGGTGGACTGCACTATAGGATTTTTAGAGTGTTCTTCCCACTCGAACTCCCCATCACTTTCCTCCATCCCTCCTTCCACAGATACCGATTGCGCAGCAATCTTCTCATTTCTCTGATAGATTCCGGTGACATGCCGGGTCTCTTTTTCCTTTTCATCCAAGATGGCCTCCTCTTCTCTCACCCATCCCATTTACTCCGGGTAAGGGGGGGGGCTTCTTGGTGCCCTTTAGAAGTAATCGGAGGACAATGGGATGATTTGGTCTAGCTCCTTGCAAGGTTCGTTCCAGCCTAACTTTGTCCGCCTCGCTGGGATCAACGCCCTTCTTCATAATGATCTGGTGTAAGATCCGGTCTATGCGAACAATGTAAGCCGACAGCCTCTCTCCTTTCTTCTGATGGGTATGTTCAAACTGGTACATCAGGTCAGATAACTTCTCCACTCTTCTGTAAACAGCATAAAGAGCCTTGATGTAATCCCTGGCATCACAATCCGGTTTTCCCCTTCTAAAACTTCTGATGACATCGGCTGCTGGGCTCAGTAAGCTCTCACTAATCCGCCATCTTCCTACTGATCCTGGCACATTCCAATCTTCTAGAGTCTTCATAGCCTGGTCTCAAACTCTTCCTCTCCCTCAGGTATTGGTATTTGTCCTGAGAAGATCGTCAGCTTCCTATATCTCTCATTGGAGGACGTCTGGTGGCTATGTATTAGACTATCCACTAGGCGACTCATGTCTAAGTAGAACGATGCAGGTGGCATCCCAGACACGGGAGTCCCCAAGGGGGGCTGGCATATGGGGTTTAAACTTCCCACCATTGAGCTTCTTGCCCACGGGCTTCCTGGTAGTGTCACTTGTGACTTCTCTTCTGATTCTTGTAGTGGAATCACTTGACCATCAAGACCTTCAGCTAAGCTCACCACTCCCTTTCTGAATTCTACTGGAGTGTGCTCCTTCCATTCTAGGAGGACGTAGGTGAAATCCTCCTGCACATCTTGCTTCAGGTCCAATTGGTAAGACTCCTGTTCTGGTACTGCTCTCTTCATCAACTGCCACACCTCTTTGTCGAACCACTGATCTCCTGGTAGTCTCAGAACTGTTGTTTTCTCCAATGAACCCCCATGTTCTTGACTTCACTGGGTAGCTGTAACTGAGTCCATGACCTCTTCTACTCTGGACTCTTCCCCCGATCCGTTTAGGCATTCCAGTGGGGCAATCTCGGTGGGACCTCCATATGTAGCGGTACCCTCGTGAGGGCTGCTGATTAGTTCTATCCACCATTGGCCATCCCGACTCCTGAGGTCATCCCTTACCTCTGACACATCAGGTTCCATTGTTGTTATTCAAGGCTATCAGCAAAAGTCACATACACACAAATCATAGTTGAATAACACAAACAGTTTGCTGAAAGAACCGTGTTATAAGAGAAAGCACAGCAGTAATTCTTACATCAAGACTAACAGTGACAATGCAATATTAACAGATATTCAAACTGAACAGTCAAAGGAATAACACATGCGAGCGCGTTCCGAAGTGGGACTAATGCTCAGTATGGTAAATCCTTGATACAGGGCACCTTCCCACTTCCAGTACAGCCACGCAAGCACACACAACCTGTACTCTGCTATACAGCACTAAATGTAAATGTGTTATAATTCTTATACTCAATGGCTCCACCTAGATTGCAATACCACCCATGTGTGCATACTGCAGAACAAAAAGGCCTTATGTTAGATGATAAGTCTCTTGTCTTCTTTCTTCTGCTAGCTTATTTAACTGCAGTATTTGTAAGCCAGTGGGCAATTAAATGGCAAAGTAGTATAAACTGTTATGTAACTTGGTTATGCGGCACACTTGTAAACTTTCCTTATAGTAACTTCTTTAATGGAGCGCAGGCCTTGGGCCTAGTTGAGCACAGTCCATTTAAGCGAAACCGCTCCGTAAGACTACCGTTGCCAGCAACACTCTTAAACAATATTCCTCATGTAATTAATTGTCACATAAATCTTGGGCGTCAGCCCTCTCACCACACCAGGCCTGGACAGTTGGATTTCTCCTCTCCAGTGATCTCAGTCCCGTTCCAACCATGCTGTCACACCATGCCGCTCCGCACAATGACCGGGAAGCCTCGGATGGCTCCGTCAAATGCCCTGGATCCTCCGGTTAGGTTACACTGCTGCTCCAGCACACTGTAGTGAGAATCTCTCTGGTGATTGCAGTTCCGTTCCGCGCCAAGCAGACCGCGGCTCTTCCAGGCACATCCCCACAGGTCCCTGCAGGCAGGTCACGCGTCCCAGGCCGAAGAAAGAGAACATGGCCACGCCTGGCCTTTTATTACCTACCCAGCATGCAGTTCAATCACTTAGTGTTTATGGGTAGGTGAGTGAGCACTGTGGGTGAGTCTTTTGCTAACACAATTAAGCCACTTCCTGTTAATGCTCTATGTAAAAAATAAACAAGTTTTATTCTTATTGTATACCACTAGAGGGAGCCATTTATTTAAAACAGTACATTGCTCGGTTAAATTACTTGGATAACTTCTTGCACTGCAAAACAATTTTAACAAAGCATGGCTACATATATTAGAAAGAGTACACCATGAACGGCCTGCAGTGAGATATGGCTAAACTGTATGCAGTGGATATATATATATATATATATATATATATATATATATATATATATATATATATATATATATATAGATGTATATATAGATATATCTATATATATATATTAAATACACTGCAGCTAACTGAGTTACCTGCCTGAAGTATATTAGAAATAGTACACCAGGAACGAACTGCAGTCAGATCTAGCTAAACTGGATACAGTGTATATATATATATTAAATACACTGCAGCTAACTGAATAATCTGCCTGCCTGCTCAATCTAAATGACACTCTCTCTCTGTCCACGCCAATGACACACTACACGAGGCCGACGTGCAGGCGGCCTTATATAGTGTGGGGCGTGGACTTAGTCCCCCTGAGCCATGATTGGCAAAAAGCACCCTGTCTTTGGACAATTATGGCTCTCTTAGCTGAGGGCGCTGTGATTGGCCAAAGCATGCAGGTCATGGTGCATGCTCTGGCCAAACATTATACAGCAATGCACTGTGCTCCCGCAGTGCATTATGGGCCATTACGCGCCGCTCGAATTTGGCCCATAGTGTTCTGTTTTTGACGAACGGGCGAACAGCCAATGTTTGAGTCAAACTCATGTTCGACCCGAACAGAAAGGTCATCCCTAACAGCCACATTGGAATGTTGTATGTTGTGTGTGTGTGTGTGTGTGTGTGTGTGTGTGTATGTATATATATATATATATATATATGTCTCATTTTGTTGTGTACTCTTTGCTGTGATCGTTTGGGGTGTGACTGTATTCTATTGTGGCTGTCTGCCTCAAATATTATGGGATGTGTAAGTGTGTTTGCTGTGAGGAAAGAGGGAAGGGGACTCCTCCAGCAGCCCCCCTGCTGATAAGACTGTTTACTGATGAGAAGTTTGAATACACCTTACCTGTGTGTCTATTGTCATTGGACAGTTTAACCCGCCCTGAAACCAAGGGTGGGGGAAGTGTCTCTGAGTTATTTATCTGTTATAACATGTGTGATAATAAATCAGTTTGATGTTATTGTTCACCCTACACTGTGTTACGGCTGGTGACTGGGTGAGCTAAGGGGTCTTGGATAGTGCTGGTTCTGGACAGAGGAAGCATTGGCGGCGGACATAGTCCTGTTGAGGACGAGGGTTTGTCACAGTCTTATTCATTTCATATGTCTCCATAAGTGTTCAGCACAATGGAACAGCAAGCCTTGGAGTCAATCTCAGGCAGAGCCATGTCAGATATCCGATGGGATCAGGCTAATCAGGTCTTCACTCGTGATATCACCCATACACAAGACAACTCAGCATGTGAGATGGAATTTGCCAAATTATTCTGGGTGATGAAATCTGAAGTAACTCTGTGATGGGACCTTACAGGTCTAAATTAATATCTTAATCACAAGATGATTCCCAGAGGTTTTACGGATAAAGAAGATCCCTACAACAATTTATTCTGAATCTTTTGTTCAAGAGTGGAATGATATTTTGGCAAAATGCTCTTCTGATCTGATACAACTTATTGTTCATGAAGAAAAAAGTCTGGAAAAAGATTAATATGGACATTATTACACAGAAGGAGATACTGTATGTGATACATTTTCCACTTCACCTGTATATGGATCTACAGCGTAAATTACAACAATCTATAGAGGAATTGGAGCTCCAGATTACACAAACAAAAAGATCCAAATACCTATGGGATGTCCAAGACTACCAGAATAATATGGTCTAGGAATGGGGTCGCAGAGACAATATGTATAATAAAACCCCATGTTCCATATTGAAAAAGAAGAAGAAAAAGAAGGGAAGTGTCATTAAAAGGGTTAATTTCAGCTCCCTGGAGGCTTCATATTCATTAATCAGAAACATCCCCCACACTTCTTCCTCTTTTAGACAAACAGCAGGAACAGTCTTTCCCCTCCACTATGGTATTACAGATTACCAAAGAAGAAGAAAGAAACAAAAGAAATGTTGCAGGAGAGGCAAACAAGAAAGAGGAGGAAGTTGTAGGTCCCTCCAACAGAAGGTATCCACAGAGGAACAGAAAATAGACTCTGATGTGTCATGTATCTCCACAGTTGTGAATTTCAGATATACAGTTATCTGAGCACGAGGTCTCTTTATTGTCTAGGTCTCTCCTTTTCACCCACCTATCACTTCAATGTCTTTGATACTATTTTAGACATAAATAGATTCATATGTAATCTTTTATTAAGGAAACATTTTCAGAAGGAGGGAGATGAATGGGAAGAGACACTGCAGACCTCTACCACTGTAAATAGTTAAGTCACTTTGGATATTTGTGATTCTTTTATTTCTCTGATTTAAAAGCCAAATTATTTTTGGATCAGTTACAGTCTGAATCTCAGCCTGGCTTGGTGGGGATTCCACATAGCTCTATATACAAAGGGGAGACTTTTCTTTATCTTTATCCAGTACAAGCTAGGAACCCCAGAGTGGATGTTTTCCAGGACATTGTTGAGAAGGAGCTACTTGATATAAAACAACAATCTTCTATGTCACAAGTCTCTAACATCACTAGGCAAGAAAGTTTGGCCCTAAAAAAATTGAAGGAATCTAAGCAACAAATTATTAAAGAAGCCAATAAGGGGGGTGCGGTTGTAATATTAACAAAAGAACAATACTGTTCTGAGGCTATACGTCAACTCAGTAATCCCATAAATTATTCCCCCCTGCCAGGGAATCCTACAGCTGATTTTCAATCACCCTTATTGGCACTTCTGCATAGAGGAAAAAAAATGGGGTTTTGTCCCCCAAAGCTGAAGAATATTTCTACAGAGACGATCCAATAATACCAGTGTTCCACCATCTTCCCAAGATTCACAAATCCGAAAATGTAATTTAAGGCCATCCAATAGTAGCTGGTATCATCTCTTTGCTTGAACGCTTGGGAGAATGGGTAGATTATCATCTTCAGCCACTGATATTAAGACTACCAGGGTATGTTGGGGACAATGGTATTGTTTTGTCACATTAAAAAATTGGTTGTATTGACATCTGACTTTCTATGGGCCTGTTAGGTACCTGGTAGTTGAGCCCGACTGGTAGAAGAAGACCTCTCTTAAGCGCTGGTTCAGGAGCCACTGAAGTGGGAACAGTGGTCTCTTGAGCACAGTGGGTAGGAGTACCTGATGCGGGTTCTTGCAGAGGCCAACACAGGAGCTGAGAAGACGTTCCTCCGGGATGGCTGAGCTGCGGATGCTGACAGGCTGAAGCGGATCAGTAAGCAGGCAGGTGGATGATATGGCAGCAGCAGAACCTGGAGCTGGAAGAGCAGGCTGGAAGCAGCGTCACAGGACACAAGAAAAGCGTCAGACAGTCAGACAGGCCGTTTTGGCAGAAGATCAGGCAGGTATATGGCAGAAGGGATGATCACAGGATAGTCAAGCAGGCAGGTGTTCGGCAACAGGTCACAGGATATAAGCAAGGTCAGTCAGGCCGGGTTGGATTGGAGACAGAAGAATGTTCAGACGTAGGGTCAATAGCAAATAATAACAACAGGCAGGATACAGGAACTCAGGTGCAGAGCTGCAGACGAACAGCACCTGATGGAAGCATCTGACAACCTTTTAAAGGGTCTTTGGCGCCAAACAGCGCTAGCGCGAACGGGCGCGCCGGCGCGCGCCGGTGCCCCCTAGTTGGGAATTCAGCTGAACTGCCCTGGAAAAGCCCCTTGTGCACCTGCGCGCACGCATGTTTGCCCGACGGCCACCGACATGTCCCTGACAGGGCCACATTGGATGTTCGGGCTCTTTACTCCTCCATTCCCCACAATGCTGGACTGAAGGCCGTTGAGTATCATTTGAATAGATACAGTACCTACTCACACTTGCAGCGCTTTATTCTTGTGAGTGTGGAGTTTATTTTATCACACAATTATTTTCTTTTTGATGACTGCTTTTATGTCCAGCGCTGTGGGGCATCAATGGGGTTAGATTCTTGCCTTCCATAGCTAATTTGTACATGGGGTGGTGGGAAGAAATGTGTTTGTTTTCCCCTAACAGTTTGTTTATACATAACATCAGGTGGTATGGTTGTTATATTGATGACTTGTTGATGGTGTGGGATGGGGATAGCATATCATTAAAGGAGTTTGTTTATTATTTGAACGACAATCAGTTATTTATATTTTACAATCTGTTCTAGTTCTCTGAGCATTGACTTCCTGGATATCACCCTGACCAAGGATCCAGAGACTGGGGTCATACATACCAGTACTTACTAGAAGCAATGCTCAGGAAATACAACATTACGTGCTACAAGCTGCCACCCATCCCATCAGCACTATCCCTATGGGGGAATTCTCTCGTGCCCGGAGGAATTGCTTTTCGGACACAGCCTTTAATAAAGAATGTGATAACATCACTGCCAGGTTGGTACAGAGAGGTTATTCAGGTACACTGATTAAGAAGGGATTTGTTCATGTGAGAGAGAAGCAGAGTGAAGTATCCCTAGTCAACACTTTTAATGGGACACTAGGTATCAGGAAGGGATAAAAAAACATATAGGAGAAGGGAGAACTGACCATAAAGGTCCAGCCACCTTTGTTACTACTTTTTATAAGGAGTACAAACAGGTGTTGGACATAATCAAAAGGAATTTGCCCATTCTCTATTCAGATACAGGTCTTCATAAAGTATTTGGGATAGGTTGCGATTTCTCCAGTCGGAGGGCCCCCATATTGGGCTCCCTTCTGTCCCCGAATCTCTTTACATCACAGAAACGTCAACCTACCTGGTTGTCCTATCCTGGTAGTTTCCCATGTAATTTAAAAATATGTAGATGCTGTCATCTGAATGCCTCTATTAGGTCATTTAGCTCTTTTAGCTCAGGAGAAAGCTTTGAAATTAAACAGTACATTAATTGTGGGACTCGTTTTGTAGTGTATATTATATTTTGTGTCGCATGTAATTTGTAGTATGTGGGGTGCACTACACGTGCCCTACACACTAGAATAGGGAGCATTACTGTGACACTTTGAATCCCAATGCTAAACACATTTCTCATGCCTCACGACACTTCAGAGAATGCCATGCTGGGGATTTGTCTTTCAGGTTCACAGGCATCGAGAGATTGACTCCAGGGGTGGAGATAGGGGTAGGCGACTCTTTAATAGAGAAGCGTGGTGGATTTTTAGGATTCAAACAAGAGTCTCCCTGGGGTTGAACTTCAGGTGGGTCCTGGATTTACATTTGTACTCTGAGTCAATCTGTGATAGTGTAAAAAAGGAACAAAAAGCAACAAAAACATAGACCTGTGTTGTGCCCTGGTCAAGTGGTCAGTATGCCTGAAAGGGGGCATACCCAAGTATGAATTGAAATAAAATGAAAAAGAAAAGAAAAAGGGAATGGGTGGGTGGGACACGAGATCCTACGACCACAGGAAAGAGAAGAAGGAGGGCAGGCTTTATGCAGCCTGACTCCTCCTACAATAACAGGCTGACCTAGGGTCAGCCTTACACTTGTACTCGGAGTCAATCTGTGATAGTGTAAAAAAGGAACAAGAAGCAACAAAAACATAGACCTGAGTTGTGCCCTGGTCAAGTGGTCAGTATGCCTGAAAGGGGGCAAAAATGACCAGTAGGATGAATATGATGCCAAATTATAGCCCACTGAAATTACGTATAATCTATCAAATTACAAACACTTATGGTATCTCAAAAAGTGGCTCTGGGCCAAACCCAGAGAAACAAGACGACCTCCACCTACCCAAACGGGCTGGGGTCCCTGGCACAAATACACCGAACCTGCTCCTATCTCTTATGACCCAAAAACCGGGTATAAGCCTGCCCTGAGCACCGAGCTGGTACCCAACATGAAGGAGACCATGAAAATGTGATAGATACCACACGGAAAATATGACCCATGATGAGAAGTCAGCTGATCACAGCAGGAGGCCTACTCTTCAAGTACCCTGAGGATTGCTTATAGAATGCGCAGCAAATAAAGAAAGTCTGTCAGGGTCTCCAACAACATGAAATGCTGAGTCCAACCAGATACGCCCTGACAATGCCATGCCGATATGAGAAAAAAGGGGCAAAAACCGAACCAAGTAGGAAGCCTACTGATCCTGACCTAGAGAATGAGAAAATTCGGAATCCACTAACCCCCTGAGCCTGTAAAAGCTGCTGGAGCTGCCATGGCTGACTTACCATAGTTCCATGCTTCTACCAACCCTATCCAAAAGTAACTAGGAAATAAAAGGTCGTGTGCATACCAGAGGGAAAAACCAATCCCCTGGGTAACCTACTCCGTGTAAGTGACATGCCACTGGGACAGCAACATGAACTACGAAAGAACGTGAGCATGCTGAGAACCTGCGCCAGGAACGTAAGCTGCGTGAAAGAACGAAACACATGTATAATGCGAGCTATGAAACGTGACCAGCCTAAGCACCGAGGCTGCAAGAAACAGCAAACTACATGAGAAACCCCGGTAGCACGAGAACGTGAAATGATGAACAGCGTGAGAAACATGAGAACGAGAGTAACCTTGGGAAAACATGAGAAAACCTAGAAAAAACGAGAGAAACATAAAAGTGAGATTATCATAGAAACAACAAATTGCAAAAGACACGTAAATTGCATGAGACACGTAAATTGCATGAGACACGTAAACTGCATGAGACACGTAAACTGCATGAGACACGTAAATTGCATGAGACACGTAAACTGCATGAGACACGTAAACTGCATGAGACACGTAAATTGCATGAGACACGTAAATTGCATGAGACCCGTAAACTGCATGAGACCCGTAAACTGCATGAAACACGTAACTGCGTGAAACACGTAAATTGCATGAGAAACGTAAATTGCATGAGAAACGTAAATTGCATGAAAAACGTAAATTGCATAAGAGACGTGAGTTTGTATGAAATACATAAACAGCGTAAGAACAGATGAGGAGACTTGCCACCGAACAAAACGATCACCTCAATCTGTCAACCCATAGACGTGATGGGTAATCTGCAGTGGTAGAACATGAACAACCCAGCTGTTTGAAAGCAACCAAATAACATTACATACAACCAGCCCCAAGACATAACACCCCTGGTACCTGACAATGATGATGTGGGTGCAGGAATGGCAAGACCAATAGCGCAAGAAAGTGAACCTAATGATGACACCCCCCTACTGTATGCAGTGAGCGAGCCCGAGTAACCTGCAACGCCAGGACAGGAAATTAAAAACGAACACTCAGGGCTAAGATACCCACAGACTGTGGAGGGTAGAAGTAAATTTGTAATGGTGAACGTGCACGTATGACATATGGGAAACAGGCGAGAAGATTGTGGGACAACAATCAATTAAAAAACGAAACCTCAGCCTGTACAGATCTGTAGACGTGACAGACCCTGAATGTGAGCACTAGCTAACGGAAATGCAGCGAACGAAAAGCTGTGACAAAAAAAAAACAACCTATGACATAAACGTAAAATACATGGGAAACCGAGAGAAGCATGGAAACCAAGAGAAGCCTGGGAAAACGAGAGAAGCCTGGGAAAACGAGAGAAGCATGGGAAAACGAGAGAAGCATGGGAAAACGAGAGAAGCATGGGAAAACGAGAGAAGCATGAGAAAACGAGAATCAAAGGAAAACGTGAGAATCAAGGAAAAACGAGAGAATCAAACGTGAGCACCAAGGGAAAAAACGTGAAAACATGAAAAAAGTAAGAAAAGTAAGAAAAACATGAGGAATGTAAGAAAACATGAAAAGGCATAAGAAGTGACACATTGCACGAGAAACCATAATTGCATGAAAACACTGTGAAAATTGCATGAAAACACTGAAACTGCATGGAAAAATGTGAGAAGCAAGGGAAAAACCTGGGAACCAAAAGAAACGTGAGAACCATGAAAAACGTGAGAAATGAAAGAAACATATAGGCATAAGAAATGACAAATTGCATAAGAAATCGTACATTCCATGAGAACACCGTAAATCGCATGAGAACCGTAAATTGCATGAAACGTAATTTGCATGAGAAACGTAAATTACATGAGAAACGTAAATAGCATAAGAAACGTAAACAGCATGAGAAATCGTAAATTTTCATGAAACCGTAACCTGCATGAAACTATGAAAAACATGAGAAACCGTAAATTGTATGAGAACCGTAAAATGCGTGAGAAACCGTAAAATGCATGAGAAAACCGAAAAATGCATGAGAAAACCGAAAAAAACATGAGAAAAACCGTAAAATGCATGAGAAAACCGCAAAATGCATGAGAAACCGCAAAATGCATGAGAAAACCCGTAAAATGCATGAGAAACCAAAAATACCTGCGAAACTGTAACATGCATGAGAAACCGTAAATTGAAAGAAACCGTAAAATGAAAGAGAAATTGTAAATTGCAAGAAAACCATGAAATGCATAAGAAACCGTAATTGTATGAGAACCGTAAATGCATGAGAACCATAATTACCTTAGAAATCGTGATTTGCAAGCCCCCAAAGGACCCCCACAGAATATGATGAGATGACAGGCGAATGAGCAAGTGTCGTGGCAACCCCACCTCCTGAATACCCCTGAACCTTAAGTAGCAAAATCTCATCCATCTTTTAGCACTAATAGCGAATCGGATCACATAGTAAAAAGATTAATGTGCAGGGAGAGAGCTAGATCTAGTAACAACTAGTGACTTCCTGTTGTGGGACAGGAAGTGAATGGAATCTCGTGGTTGGGGACACAGATGCTAATAAAAAAAAAGTTAGTTGGAGGTGATGAACGGGGAGGAGGAGGGGGAGGGGGAGGGTGATCATGTGTCTGGATGACAGCGATAAGTAGCACACAGCACACACTGGCACACAGGAGGAGCTGTGAAGTGAGGAAGCCTCAGTCACTACTGACACAGAGCAGAGGAGGGGGCGGGGCCAGAGACAGCCTCAGCAACAGGTCCCCGGCGAGGAGGAGGGGAGAGAGAGAGCGCTCAGAGAGTGACCGAGAGCTTCCCGCAGCGCACACACTGCCTCTCACCGGCCGGGAGACATGAGCGCTCCCGGGGACGGGCCCGAGCTGGACTTCGACTATCTCTTCGAGTACGAGACGAGTACAACAGGGGCGCCGAGCTGGGCGAGGAGGACAGAGGTGAGTGTGTATGTGCGGACACCGGCACGGCTCCTATGACGGAGGACGGGAACTTAGAGGGCCGCCCGCGTCGCTCCGAGTTAGTAGTGCTGTGAGAGGGAGAGCGGCCACTACGAGCGGTGCCCCCCCTTTTCCAAACCTGTAACCCCGCCGTAGAAATAGGGAGACTTGCAGCCGCACATCTTCCTGCTGAGACGAAAACCCGGAAGTGACGTCAGACGCACACGAGATCCTACGACCACAGGAAGGAGAAGAAGGAGGGCAGGCTTTATGCAGCCTGACTCCTCCTACAATAACAGGCTGACCTGCGGTCAGCCTTACACTTACTCTGGTTATAATGTATTAATATATATATTTTTTTCCTTTTATCTTCCACCGCTTCTCATATTTTGTTGTCCTATCTTGTTCTCCCCTTGGCCATTTACATTATTGTCTATCAAATTTTATTTTTTATTATTATGAATTACATACATTCTATCTTTATTTTTTATTCCTAATGTGGTTTGCTTTCCTAAAGAACAACTTTCAATCCTCCTTTCCTTCTGGCCTCATTGTATCAATTTGAGGATTAAGAGGCTAATTGGAAGTCTCTGTGACCAATGAAGGGGGGCGGGGTGGGGAGTGTTTTTTACAAGTATATATTTTGTGCTGTTTTTGTGCATTAATGTTGTGAACAAGTCCCTTGTGGCTGAAACGCATCTACCTCTGCTGTACTTTTATCTTTTATGGAGATACAATAAATTTGGACTGATTTAAAGAGCATATATGGAATTGTGGGTTGTCCTTTATCTATTCATCACATTGGCAGCTGAGCAACTGCACATCCTGCACCCAACAGCTCAGGAGGAGTTTCATTAGCTTGGGGGTAATAGCACCTTTCTTTGTTGTTTATACCTAGGAGACGGATCCCTAAGGGCCTTTCCTTTGAAGGACATAAAGCAAAGACTATTAAGTATATTCAGCATAAATGCAAGCTCCCTGTCCATGCCAGCTGAAAAATAAGCCATGCGGTTTACCTTAGTTGTTTTCAAAGGGTCAAACACTGCGTGTGGGCTCATAGCGCTCCCCCGCCGGTCAGCTTTGGCCGTCGGGTTCCCTAATTGCACCTTTTTCCACCCATAGTGAAGGATGTCTTGGTGTGATGTG
Source organism: Aquarana catesbeiana (assembly GCF_042186555.1). Lineage (NCBI taxonomy): Eukaryota > Metazoa > Chordata > Amphibia > Anura > Ranidae > Aquarana > Aquarana catesbeiana. Next base: position 732,851,848 of record NC_133326.1, on the reverse strand, counting down.
GATGCCAGTGACACCCCTCCCTGTGCTGACACACCCCAAGATTCCCTAGAGCAGGCACATGCACATGCCTTCCCGGAAGAAACAGCCACTGTGCACAACCACCTCCTCTAGGCAGCAGAAGCTAGTGAGCAGCCAGGAGTAAAGAAAAACCAGAGAAGCCCCCTAGTGGTTTATCATATTGTTACAATCATAGACTTGTTTAAGGCAAAGGGCATAAACAAAACCCACTGAGTCTCTACAGATATGCAAATAGAGGGTTATCATTGTGCAAGCACCTCATTCTAACAGACGTGGGGGACAAAAATACTGATACATAATTCATCCTTGGAACCTATTTGTGATTAAATAAGGGGTGAGTCAGGGGCGTGGCCAAGACCGGCACGTGAGAGGACACATCTCCCACATCTCCTGCAAGTAATCCGTGACCGATCCTCCCCCAGCCTTCCTACCAACACCTTACCGCTATATGCAGCATGATTTTGCCCCAGGGATCCCTGTGAAACCCCTGCCGGAATTAGTGAAGATATCGCCACTGTGTTCACAGTGAAGGGAACTCCTCGTGGCACAGACAGGATGAAAGACATGGGACCTAAAGCAAGTAAGTCACCTAAAACCCTGGGTAAGGATGCTCCAAGGGACATGATTTACTATGCCCAGAATATGTCAGGGACCCTGGGGACAGCGCTGCCATCCCGCTCAGAGGAGTTAATACACCAGCAGCCAGGGGAGCAGGCACAGGCGGACATTTTACCTGATCACTGGGGGAAGAAGAGACAGAACAGGCTGACCCCATGGCAATGGAGCAACACTGCTCAGACACTCATGACATGGCTCAGCCCACCTTAGCAAATATCCTTTGGGCTGTGAACAACTGCACAGCATCAGTTAACACATTAAAGGAGCAATTTGGGGGTCTAAGGGAAGATGTGTCATTACTGAGACAGGATTTACAAAAGATCTGGAAACGCATCACGGCTGTGGAGAGCAGGGTCAGTGAGATGGAGGACCAGTTACCACCCAAAGCTGCATACCAGATGGCTAGAGAAGCTATCGATAGATGGAAAAATTGTCTCAGACGAAACAATGCGCGTATTGTGGTCCTCTCTGTGCGGGTCACGGGCAGGGACCCCACTACTTTTGTGGAGAACTGGTTACTTAAAATATTTGGGAAGAATGCTTTCTCACCTTTCTTTGCAGCGGAACATTCTCATAGAGTGCCATCTCACCTCCCTCAACCAGCGGGTCCGCCCAGATCTATCCTGGCGAGACTGATCCACTAGTGTGCGCAAAGCAAGGGAATTATCCGACATAATGGTACCAAGGTGTCCTTTTACCCGGACTTCTCGGCGGAAGTACAGAGACTCAGGGCCAAATTCACTGATGTTAAATGCTGGCTGTGGCAACTACAGTTACCATATACAATGTTGTAACCCGCAAAACTCTGGATTGCTGTGAGGGCCAAGCTCAGTTCTTTGAGTCAGCCAAGGAAGCTTCAGCATGGCTTGAGAGAAATGAGCAGGCCTTAAAGCGTCAAGCGCATGAGGTGGAGGAGGACTGACATCTGAATTATGGGTGTGATCACTGGCTCCAAGTATACAAACCCATCCTTACAGTTTGCTGTCTTTGAATAGGGAGGAACACCTTCCATATGCTATGATGCTGTTCTCTGGCTGGGGGATATAATATTGCTACAGATCAAAAGGAGAGCAACTCTACTCAAATGTTGGATTTACAAATTTTGAACTTGGACAGATTTGAGCGATTGAATATCACTGTAACTACTAATGTTGCCCTGTTGGCACTTTGTGAAGTTCAAGGGTTCGGTTGGTATGCAGTTTTGATTCACTTTTCTATTATCAGCTACAGTATCAACAGTGACAGGTGCAGCAGAAGAGACATGCCTCAACAACACAAATGCCTTGTATTAGATGCTGTGCCCAGCCTACATGGGAGGTACAATTTGTCTGCAGCCACTTGCAAGACGGTAGGCTGGCCTAAGACTCTGAGTCCCTGGAGGCACGAAGGCTCCTGAGCCTGGGAATCCCTGTCAACACTGGTGCTTGATCTAACCTACCTTTCTCCATGGCAAAGCTACCTATAGTCTCTTGGAACGTAAGGGGTATTCATTCTCCTTTAAAGCACACTATGATCTTTATGTGCCTTAAAAATTTACCCTGGAGGTGTTTTGTTGTTTCCAGTAAACTCATTTGACAGCAGAGACAGTGAGCTGTCTATGATACTCCTAGGTGGGGAGAGCCTATCACTCTAAACATATCTCCTACTCCAGGGGGTCAGTGTTTTAATCCATGGAGCTCTGGAATACCAAAAATATGCCAGTGTCATAGACACGGAAGGACAATTTGTTTTCATTCATTGTCACTTTTGGATATTGTCTTGTGTGTTAGCTTGCATTTACATACCTCCGCCATTTACAGCAGCGGTGCTCAGGCTCCTGATTGCATTCCTGGATGGCAGGCCTGAAGTGCCACTGCTCGTGATTGGGGACTTTAATTGTTGTTTGAACCCAGTCTAGGTCTAGGATAGACATCCAGCCCCTAGGCCCTCTGCCCTCTCCAGGGGTACTCCCCTGGCATGGTTGTTGCAAGAGGTGGGGTGGGTGGATATCTGGCGTCAACGCAATTCGAGTGTCAAGCAATTTACATGTTTCTCTAAATCACATGGCTGATGTGGGGGTGGGCAAATTAAGCATGCTACCATTTGTAGCTGATTTGGTACGTAGACCCCAAAGTGTGTCAGACCATTCCCCATTGGTGATGCACCTTCTGGTAGCCCCACCGGCTACACTACCTAGAGCCCCATAGAAATGTAATGCCTTCAGGTTTAAGCTATTTTACTCTCACGAGGGAATAGTGGGGAGCATGCACAAGTTCTTCATGTTCCAGGAACCCAATACCATGAGTCTACAACAATGGGAAGCCTTCAAGGTATATTTACGAGGCCTCTTAATAACAGAAATGAATAAAGTTAAACATGCTTCATCCGCCCTTAAGGCTGAGGTGGAAACTTGGGTCCAGGCAATGGAACAACAATACATAGCAGATCCTTCTGTTTCAACTGGGGAGGCATAGCAGGCTGCCCAATCTGCCTATGAGCATTTGCTCTCCTCCTCGGCTGAAAAGAAGAGATTCTTTTTTAAACAGGCGTTCTTTGAGGAGGGTGAGAAAACTGGCTAGCCTTTTTGTGAGGATTGCAAACTCCCACCAAAGATACCCTGCTGCAGGTGTCATCCAGTCCCGGGTGGACTAGTGCACCTTCCGGAGCTAATCATGCAGGAATTATCTGGTTTCTATGAATCTCTTTACAGTCCTGGCACCTCCTATGCCCAGGAAGAACTTGACCTATATTTACAAAATATCTCTTTCCCCGAATGATCTGCAAGCCAGAGGAAGGAGTTTGAGGCCCAACTTACCATAGAAGAGTTGCAGGTAGCGGTTGGTTCTTTCCCCAACTGCAAAGCTCTGGGGGATAATGGGATTCCCATAGAGGTATACAACCAATACTATGGAGAATTGCTACCACGTTTGCTAAAAGTTTTCAATGAGTCCCCCCCTTAATGTCAAAAGCAAATATTATTTTACTACTCAAACCAGGTAGGGACCCGGTTGATCCGGGTTCATATCGCCCAATCTCATTGCTGCAGAGCGAAGTTTGGCAAAGGTGTTGGCAATTCGGTTGAATGGAGTGATAGCATCTATTGTGCATGATGACCAGGCTGGCTTCATGCCCAATAAATCTATGGCCAATAACCTGTGGCAGCTGTTCTTAAATATTCAGTCCCGGGTGGACACTATGGGTAGCAGAGCGTTGTTGTCGTTAGACGCCACAAAGGTGTTTCAAAGTATAGACTGGAGTTATTTGTGGGCAGTGTTGAAGAAGTTTGCTTTTGGTCCTACTTACATATCATGGATACGTCTTCTTTATAGCCAACCACAGACTGCTATCTGGGCCTTTGGTACTTTATCCCATGGCTTTGCATTTAGGAGGGGAACTAGGCAGGCATGCCCGCTGTCCCCCCTCCTTTTTGCATTGGCTATTGAACCACTGTCAAATGAGATCAGGGCTAAGCCACACATTATAGGTTTTTGTTATGGCACTCTGCAGGAAAAGGTTATGCTATACACCAAAGATACCCTGCTCATGTTGGGAGATACTGATCTTTCCTTGTGGGAGGCCATGACAACCATAACCAAAGTTGGATTCTCCCATTTACAAATAAATTGGTCAAAATCTGCTCTACTTCTCTTAGATGGGGACGACACACAGTCTGTGACTTCCTCATGTCCCATACTTATTGCCACCTCCTTTAAATATCCGGGGATTCAGGTCACAGCTAGGTTGAGGGATTTCATACATCTAAACATCTCCCCCCTTCTCCAATGGTTTAGGGATAAGGTCAAAACGTAGAATGCCCTTCACTTATCGGCGGCGGGCTGAGTAAACTTGAAAAAGATGATACTCATGCCACAAGTGCTTTACTTTCTTCATATCACCCCCATGGTTATTCCCTTAAAGATTTTAAGAATCTTAATGCATTTCCATTACTTACAACTCCGCCACATGATTGCGGTACAAAGCCAGTCTTCAGAGTGGCATCTGTTCCCCAGTGTTTAGCCTCATCAGGGATGCTGACTCATCTGAAGGTTTTATTTCACAGTGCTTTGCCATACTGTTACAATCCGTTTTGAAGCAACACGCCCTGAAAGTGAGGGAGAAATGGGAGGCAGACGTTGGGCAGCTAGATGGGGAGCAATGGGAAGAGGTATTTCAGGCTGTAGGTACTTGCTCACTGAACGTGACACAAAGACTTACCCAGTAATATATATTGTTACAAATTGACTATACTCCCCACAGACTCCAACTGATGAACCTACAATCTGAGTCCACATGTACATGTTGTAAATGTGACCATGGGGACCCCATACACCTTCTATGGCACAGTCCCAAACTACACACTTATTGGGCCGAAGTAGTGACCAAGGTCAACTCAGTATTTAAAGTTTCCCTTCCACAGGACTCGAAAGCCTATCTCCTGGGGGCGCTGGAAGATTACGAGTGGGAGGTGCACACTAAAGAGGCTATTTATAGAGTCTTATTCCAGGCCAAGAAATTAATTATGATCCATTGGAAATCAGAGGATCACCCGACAATAAAGGAATGGATTACTAACATTGGTGTGGTGCTGCGAATAGAGAAACTTATATACCAGCACAGGGGAAGTGCACACAAATTTGAGAAAATATGGGTACCGTGGCTGGATGTTTTGGGACCTTCCCCGGTGAATCTGGTCATAGACAGATTACTGGGAATTAATATGGGTTGATTACTTAGTTATATGGAATAGTGTGATCGACTGGGAAACGTTATAAGTTGCTTATTGTTGTTGGGATGCATTGTACTGTACTATATTGCGATGATGAAACTGTTTGTATACCAATTCTGCAAAATAAACACCTTTTTTGTTGGATAAAAAAATAAATAAGGGGTGAGTCAAAGATGTTCACACCAGGGTAAGGACATGTTAAAATGATTGTAAATTCTCGTTTTTTTCTTTTAAATAACAAACATTCCTACACTTGCCTCCTCTGTTGCAGTTGGTTTTGCACAGAGCAGCCCGGTTCCTCCTCTTCTCGGGTCCCTCTTTGCTGCTCCTGGCCCCTCCCTCTTATTGAGTGCCCCCTCAGCCAGCAGCTTCCTATGGGGGCACCCGAGCTGACTCTCAGCTCTGTGTGTCCATTCAGACACAGAGCCCCAACACGGCTCTGCCCCCTGATTGGCTGACTGACTTAGATTGACAGCCGCGGGAGCCAATGGCGCCGCTACTGTGTCTCAACCAGTCAGGAGAAGTGTCCTGGATGGCTTAGACACTGGTGGACATCGCTGGAGAGAGAAGGGGCCCAGGTAAGTATTAGGGGGCTGCCACACATGGAAGGTATTTTATGTTAATGCATATAATGTACCTTCTGCCTTTACAACTCCTTTAAATAGGACACACCTAGGAGGGTGGTTAACCAGCTCATTCCCTCCCCCCTTTTCCTTTGGAAGCTTTGAGTTTATTCATACACTGGACTCTGTCATTTTTTATTTTTGTTTACTATATGAGCACCGCATGGAATTGTAACACTGGGCACGTGTGGTTATGATCATATAGATAGTAGTTGGGACTTTGTAGTCCAGAGTTTAACATGATTTATTCACTACAGAAAATTGGCAATTTATTATGAGCATGACCTATTTGAGATATCCCATTGTGTAAGTCATGTTTGTTTTGGTTATTGCTTATTATAGGGGCAGCGCTGAACCACTTTTTTCACATTCTCAGTTTTGGTATATGTAGGAACACCTATAGGTATATAGAAGCAGACCCCAATGTATATTTTATTTGTTTTTGTTTTTTGCACAAAGTAGAGCAGGCACTTTAACTAGTGCAGCACTGCTCTATATTACACAGACAACCTACAGTACATGAAGACAGAGGTAAGTGTTACCACAACCCCAGTGCTACTATACGGCTGTGTAACAAACCAACAATGTGTTGCAGCCTAATAAATTGGTATTGATGCAGAAAACAAACAACTTTATACGGGTAATTGATACCAAATCACCACTGCAGTGAATAGCTAGTAGTTCCCCAAATCCAGTGCTGTAAATACCTGTTGCATACTAACACATCACTGCTTTAAATGGTGTGTGTAAAAAAAAAAAAAAAAACGATATAATATTATATAATATAATATTCAGTGCTGCAAATTAACTTATTTTGGTGCATATAAATTGGTGTTATTACACTTTCTGCAGAAACCAACAGCTTTATACATGTAATTGATACCAAAGCACCAGTGCTGCATCTGGCTGCTAATACCCCAACCCCAGTGCTGTGACTGGCTGGCAATACCCCATCCCCAGTGCTGTGAATACATATTACAAACTAACACATTACTAATGGAAATGATGAATGTAATAAAACAATAACTGTTTACAAGTAATTGATGCCACAACTCCAGTGCTGTAAAATAAATGTATTGCGTTGCATATAAATAAGAGGAAAGTCCATATATCTGTGAGTAATCTTCCTCAATGATGGTGCCCCCTCCAGTGTGTCACTACAAAATGAAGTGTGTTCAGAGTCCTCCACCTCCGTGCTGATGAAATTCCCCCTCAGGTATTGGCTCCATATACAATATAGGTGTCATGTGCTTGTCCCCTCTCTGGGGGGCTCAATGGGCCCGAGGTACTTCCCACAAGATTACCAGTCACAAGCGTGGGATCCCTTTAAGGGATCTGGTCCCTCCTGATTGGCTGGATATAGCACTCCAAACAAATCAAAAATGCCAACAATAGTGAAGTACGTCCTTCAAAACAATTGTCTCTTTATTTACAATAAATGACCTGACAACCAATAATATGTCAGCATATCCAGCAACCAATTGGACAGTAGATAATATCACTCACCAGCACCACTTCCGCATGAGGGCCGACTCCCCAATGATTGGTTGACCTGCTGACATTTTATTATTGCTTGTCCGTTTGTTTAGCAATCCTCATGGATTTTGCTGCATGAAGACGCATGTGAAGTAGAAATCCCATTATTTCCTATGTGGCCGGTTCCCATCGATGTGCCGCAGTTTAGTGTGAAAGGGAATCTGGAGCCTTTCACACCTCCAATGTGTGCGTTACCACGTACTCCGCAATGTACCTGCAACAGTGTAACTCCACGCTAATGCCCCGTACACACGGTCGGATTTTCCGACGGAAAATGTGTGATAGGACCTTGTTGTCGGAAATTCCGACCGTGTGTGGGCTCCATCACACATTTTCCATTGTATTTTCCGTCACACAAAGTTTGAGAGCTTGAGAGCAAAATCCGTTGTCTGAATTTCCGATCGTGTGTACACAAATCCGACGCACAAAGTTCTACGCATGCTCAGAATAAATAAAGAGATGAAAGCTATTGGCTACTGCCCCGTTTATAGTCCCGATGTACATGTTTTACGTCACCGCGTACAGAATTATCGGATTTTCCGACAACTTTGTGTGACTGTGTGTATGCAAGACAAGTTTGAGCCAACTTTTCAGGTGGGTGACAACTTACCTCCATTTGACAGGGGAGGCCCAACCAATATTCCATCTAAATGTCCCAACATTTAATTTTCTAAGACTCAGCCCACTGATTATTCATTGGCTGTATCTACTTTTGCCCCTCCCCGGAAGAACATTTCATTTGCTAAGACCCCACCCACTGACTATTCATTGGATGTGCCTACATTTGCCCCTCCCTGGAAGAACATTTCATTTTCTAAGACCCCGCCCACTGATTATTCATTGGATGTATCTACTTCTGCCCCTTCCTGGAAGAACATTTCACCTCTTTCCTGCTTCTCCCTCCAGTATTATGGACTGTAAAGTGACATTACGGTGCTGTGATGATCTTTGCTCTGTTATCTCCACAAACCGAACACTGACCGAACTGGAGATAAGATTGGATGATGGTGAGAAGATGTCAGACTCAAAAGTGAGACATTGTTGTGAGGTCCTCCGGAATGCCGGCTTCTCTGTGGATAGAGGGTAAGATCTGTTATATTGGAGGTAACACACATACTAAGTCTTAGAATGTGAATAGTAAAATGTAGACAACATTGGATGTTGATGAGATGATGGTGGTGGGACGTTGTTGGGAGGTCTTCTGACACCCGGGCTGCACTATAATGAAAATGGAAGGACGGGTGACAAACATTCTATACAATTTCTGTAGAACCCATTGGAGGTCTCTGTAGTTCTACAGATAATGAGAGAGATGATTGAGATTTCCTGGGCCAGTCACAGATTTCTCAGATGATGGAAAATGTATTCCTCATCCCAAGTTTTATCATTACAGATGGGGGGATGGGGAAAATAAGATACACCACTAATAATCTTATGCCGCGTACACACGAGCGGATTTTCCGTCGGAAAAATCTTAGATGGTTTTTGCGACGGAATTCCGCTCAAGCTTGCCTTGCATACACACGGTCACACAAAAGTTCTCTGAACTTTCGACCATTAAGAAAGTGGTAACGTACAACACTACAACAAGCCGAGAAAATGAAGTTCAATACTTCCGAGCATGCGTCGGAATTTTGCGCGTCAGAATTGCCACAGACGATCGGAATTTCCGATCTGAACTGTTTCCGTTGGAAAAATAGAGAAATGCCGCATACACACGTTCGGAAATTCCGCCAGCAAAAGACCGATGTGAGCTTTTGGTCAGAAAATGCGACCGCGTGTATGTTCCATCGGACTTTTGCTGGTGGCATTTCAGCCAGCAAAAGATTGAGAGCAGGTTCTCTAATTTTCCGATCGGAAATGACGATCGTCTGTGGCAATTCCGACGTGCAAAATTCCGACGCGTGCTCGGAAACAATTTGATGCATGCTCGGAAGCATTGAACTTCATTTTCTCGGCTCGTCGTAGTGTTGTACATCACCGTGTTCTTGACGGTCGAAAGTTTAGAGAACTTTTGTGTGACCGTGTGTATGCAAGCCAAGCTTGAGCAGAATTCCGTCGGAAAAACCATCCAAGATTTTTCCGATGGAAATTCCGCTCGTGTGTACGCGGCAAACCTGCTCTCAATATTTTGCTGGCCAAAATGCCGCCAGCAAAAGTTTGATGGAGCATACACACGGTCGCATTTTCCGACCAGAAGCTCACATCGGTCTTTTGCTGGCGAAATTTCCGATCGCGTGTACGCGGCATTAGTCAGGTCCTACAATCTTCCACAAGGTTTTACCTTTACAGAAAAATAACCCCCCGCTGTCTATCCAATGTGTTAGTATAACTGAGCCAATCAGATGTGTGTTCTCAGCCTGTACACATGACAGCACAGCACACCAGGCATACAGCCTACTATCCCAATGGTTGGTTTGCCATGAATGTGTGGGCCCCTGCCATGGTAAAGGCAGCTCAGTATTAGGTGGGGGATTCACAAGATGGTGGGGGTCTTAAAAATTGGGGACACTTATCAAACCCCTAAAGTGTGAGGACAAAGGGGGTGGTTTGGTGTATTTGCTTACTGGGGTCAGTTATGAGGAGATGAGATCACACATCCCGCCATCTCCATATAATCTACATCAGATCTCCTCCCAGCATAGGAGACCACTGACATACATTGTACAGCTGTAGATTTGTACATTACACATCTCACACATTTCCAGGAAGACAGAAAAATACTTTCCTTTACTGTGTATAAAAATGTCCCTCATTTCTTACACAGCACAGTATGAGCTCCCCTTTTCCATAAATTCTTAAAGAGCACAGTACGAGCCCCCCTTTTCCATCATTTCTTACAGAGCACAGTACGATCCCCCCTTTTCCATTATTTCTTACAGATTAAAAAATTACTCTGGTTTACTCCAAAACTGGTACTGCCTAGTTCTTGGGATAACTATAGCCAGATTCACTGGTCTTGTGTTCCAGAGCTTGGGAAGCAACTTCTTGGCGAAGATTAGGGATGAGCTTCGAACATCGCATGTTCGACCGTTCGTCGAATTTCAAACGTTATGGGCCATCACGGCCCATAATTCAGTGCAGCATCACAGTGCATTGCTGGCTGATGATTGGCCAAGCATGCATTATGACCCACATGCTTGGCCAATCACAATGCCGTCTGTACAGAGAGCCGTAATTGGCCAAAGCCAGGGTGGCTTTGGCCAATTATGGCTCAGGGGGTTTAGTACATGCCCCACACTATATAAGGCCGCCTGCGTGGCGGATTGTGTAGTGTGTTGCGGCGGAGAGATAGACAGAGAGACAGTGTCATTTGATTTAAGTTAGATAGACTAGGCAAGCGAGTCAGTTAGTTTTATATATATATATATATATATATATATATATATATGCATCCTAGGTGTTGTGTGTGTGTGTGTGTATATATATATATATATATATATATATATATATATATATATATATATATATATATATATATATATATATATATATATATATATATATATATATTCAGTTTAGCTAGATCCGTTCCTGTTATTCTCTTCCTACTGACAGGCAGGCAGGTGTTTTTACAGTATTTACAGCTACCTGAAGAAAATTGCTGGTGTTCTTCTGATCCTATTAGACCTATTAGCTGCAGTATTTACAGTTAGTGTAGTGCGTCCTCTGCACAGTGTGCACCTAAAGCTACCTGAAGAAAATTGGTGGTGTTCTTTTGATCCTATTAGTACAGCAGGCAGCTGCAGTATTTACAGTTAGTGTAGTGTGCCCTCTGCACAGTGTGCACCCAAAGCTACCTGAAGAAAATTGGTGGTGTTCTTTTGATCCTATTAGTACCGCAGGCAGTTGCAGTATTTACAGTTAGTGTAGTGCGTCCTCTGCACAGTGTGCACCTAAAGCTACCTGAAGACAATTGCTGTTGTACTGTTCCTATTAATAACACAGTCAGGCAGCTGCAGTATTTACAGTTAGTGTGCTGTGTCCTCTGCACAGTGTGCACCTAAAGCTACCTGAAGAAAATTGGCGGTGTTCTTCTGATCCTATTAGTACCACAGACAGGCAGCTGCAGTATTTATAGTTAGTGTACTGCGTCCTCTGCACAGTGTGCACCTAAAGCTGCCTGAACTCAATTGCTGTTGTTCTGTTCCTAGTAATAACACAGGCAGGCAGCTGCAGTATTTACAGTTAGTGTACTGTGTCTTTTGCACAGTGTCCACCTAAAGCTACCTGAAGACAATTGCTGTTGTTCTGATCCTATTAATACCACAGGCAGGCAGCTGCAGTATTAAAGTTAGTGTACTGTGTCCTCTGCACAGTGTGCACCTAAAGCTACCTGAAGAAAATTGCTGGTGTTCTCATACTACTAATACTACAGGCAGGCAGTTGATTCTGCTAGCTGCAGTATCAGTATATATATACATCCCAGCTTTGTGCAGCTACATCTCACTGCAGGCCATTAGTATGTCTGGAAGCCCAACAAGGGGAGACAAACAGTCACAAGCTAATAAAAGAGGGCAAGCAGGCTCTGTGTCTAGAGGCAACAGTGCTGGTTCTAGAGACAGTGCATCCTCATCAGCACGTGGCCATGGGACGCTTGTCCTTTTTTCGGAAGCTGGCCGTGTTGAGTCGCAACATGCGGAAGACTTGGTAGAGTGGATGACCAAGCCGTCCTCATCCTCCTCATCCTCTCTCACCCAGGCTCAGGGTACTTTGTCTGGCAAAGCAGCTGCCAACGCAGCCTCTTCCCCCGGCTCAATGGCATCAGTCACTCCTTCCCTAGCCCTACCTCCTGAGGAGTCCCCCTAACTGGTTGACCACGGTGTTGGGTACATGCTCCAGGAGGATGCCCAGCATTTTGAAGGCTCCGATGATGGTACCCAGCTAGAGGAAGGCAGTAACATGAGCCCAGAGAGAGGGGGTGCCCAAGAAGGACAGCAATCTGGCAGTCATGTTCCCCCAGCTGCAGCATACTGCCAGCTTTGCTCCAATGATGAGGGAGGGGATGATTAGGTCACTGACTCATCATGGGTGCCTGATAGGAGAGAGGAGGAGGCACATCTCCAGCGAGGCAGGATGCCCTCCAGGGGCCAGCTTAAGGGCAGCACACCAACTGCATCACACCGCAAAGCTCCGCATGTGCAGGGTGCTGCTGTCTCTGCACGTTATTCCAAAATTTCTTTGGTGTGGGGCTTTTTTGAGGCGAGTGCATCAGATCCCACCGCTGCTATTTGCAACATGGCTAAAACATAACCCGCTTGGGCTCCACATGCTTGACCAGACATATTTCGACATGCCATGCAGTTCGTTGGCAAGCATACCTAAAAGACCCACACCAAAGAACAAAGCGGACCTCTCCTTGCTCCTCATCAGCTGGGATCTCCAACCCCACTATACCTTCAGTCCTCTCTGAAACCTGCACTTAGAGGAATGAAGGCGTAGAATTAGGTGTGTATAAAAACCAACAAGGGTTAACGCTGCGCTAGAAGCCTAATTGAAAAATATGATGAGTACTATATTAAATTGAGAATTAACCGATAACACCAAAGCAGCCAGCATCAAAGAGTCAGACACACAAACTCCAGATACAAATAATAAAAAACGATGCAGCGCTAAAGATGAGCAATAATGTGAAAAATCATGTAAAAACCTATGAAGAAGCTTACAGAGCCAATAAAAATCTAAAAATAAATACAAAACACAATGTGTCATGAATCAGTGCCACAAAAGATGATGTAGTTCACCAAAAAAATCTGAGTATACAATTAATAAAATAATACATGTCAAATAATAATACATGTCAAAGGAGAACAACGTAGTGACGTCAGCATCACAGGCCATGCCCTACGCGTTTCGGCATGATAGGACGCCGTCTGGGGGTTCGCCCAACCCCCAGACGACGTCCTATAGTGACGAAATGCGTAGGGCGTGGCCTGTGACGCTGACATCACTACGTTGTTCTCCTTTGCCGAGATTGATGGGAAGTTTGTGCACAGCGGAAGCCTGTGGAGACACCATGACATCCCAATTGCCGTTTTGTTCATGCCTATCTGATTGGACTCTCTTGTAAGTGTATTGCTTTATTTATTAAACTTTCTGCTTGGAACGATTACACTATGGGAGCCTTCTTTGTTTATATTTCCCGAGTTATGCAGATTTAGCCGAAAACACAGATGCCGGTATAGGTTGGTGGGAGACCTTAATATCCCCTATGCTTGGTTAGACCACCAGCGTGGTCTTTTGAGTCGGTAAGGAGCCTCATTACTCACTCGGGTGCATTTAACTATTGGGAGATTGGATTCCTTTCATCACGATTTTTGGATCTGCTTCTTAATTTTACTTATGGACTTTTTTTGCACTAAGTGTGATGGGACTTTTTCATGCATTTTCCTTTTCATTTATTATGATTAATATCACTTGATTATTATTTGACATGTATTATTTTATTAATTGTATACTCAGATTTTTTTGGTGAACTGCATCATCTTTTGTGGCACTGATTCATGACACATTGTGTTTTGTAGAATTAGGTGTGTCACAGCCAAGTACTTGCGGGTAATCTGCTCAGATTGTACCAGGCAAATTTCCCTGCCCCAGCTGCTGCACCGCCAAAAGAAGTTTGCTCCCAGCCATCCACATGCCCAGCGGTTGTATGCTAGCTTGGCTAAATTGCTAGCATTTCAACTGCTGCCTTTTCAGTTGGTAGACGCTGCCCCCTTCCGTGAGTTTGTGGAATGTGCGGTTCCTCGGTGGCAGGTTCCCAAATGCCACTTTTTCTCACAGAAGGTGATTCCGGCTCTCTACCGGCATGTGGAAGGCAAAGTCTTGGCCTCGCTGGACAGAGCGGTCAGCGGTAAGGTGCATTTTACCGCTGACTCCTGGTCCAGCAGGCATGGACAGGGACGTTGCCTATCTTTCACCGCGCACTGGGTGACTCCTCTGGCAGCTGGGAAGGATGCAGGACAGGGTGCAGTACTGTTGGAGGTTGTTCCACCACCACACCTCCAAAATTCTACTAGTGGTGATTCTGCCACACCTCTCACCTCCACCTCTCCTCTTCTTCTTCCTCCATGGCCTCTTCCTGTGCTGATTTGTCCTCGGAACCAGCGGTGCTCCATAGGCGTTAAAGGGGCTACGCAAGCATGCAGGCAAAAAGATACCATGCGGTGCTTGAGCTGGTGTGCTTGGGGGACAGCAGCCACACTGGAGCAGAGATTCTGTCAGCTCTGCAGGGGCAGGTTCAGAGGTGGTTGACGCCACGCCAGCTTAAGGCAGGTATTGTAGTTTGCGACAATGGCACCAACCTCCTCTCCGCACTCAGACAGGGACAAATGACCCATGTGCCCTGTTTGGCTCATGTCCTTAACTTGGTGGTGCAGCGGTTCTTGGGCAGGTACCCGGGCTTACAGGATGTCCTGAGGCAGGCCAGGAAAGTCTGTGTGCATTTCCGCAAGTCATATAAAGCCAGTGCTCAGCTGGCTGACCTCCAAAAGGAATTTAACCTGCCCAAGAACCGCCTAATCTGTGACATGCCCACCAGGTGGAACTCAACGTTGGCCATGCTGCAGCAGCTGCACATGCAGCAGAGGGACATCAATGAGTACCTATGAGACTATGAAACCAGGACAGGGTCAGGGTACCTTGTTTTTTTTCCCCACACCAGTGGGCTATGATCAGGGATGCATGCACTGTCCTGTCACCATTTGAGGAGGCCACGAGGATGGTGAGCAGTGACAGTGCATGCATCAGTGACACTGTTCCTCTTGTCCACCTGTTGGAGCACACGTTGCGTGGAATAATGGACAGGGCACTTGAGGCAGAAAAGAGGGAGGAAGAGGAGGACTTCCTTACCTCTCAAGGCCCCCTTTATCCTGACAGTGTTCCTGTGTGCCCGCCGATCACACAGGAAGAGGACGAGGAGGAGGAGGATTGTGGAGGTGGAGCCTGGCACTCGGCATCAGCAGCAGTTTTCAAGGGATCATTTACAGTCCGAAGAAACCCATGGACTTGTACATGGCTGGGAAGAGGTGGCTGCGGATCATGTCGTCCTTAAAGACCCAGAGGACTCCGGACTGAATGCCTCAGTAAAGGCCTCCCGGATCCTGCAAAGCCTGTGGAAGGATCCTCGTATTTGTGGTATCAAGGGGAGGGATGATTACTGGCTGGCAACCCTCCTTGATCCACGTTACAAGGGTAAGGTTGCGAACCTTATCTTGCTGTCGCAGAGGAAGCAGAGGATGAAACATCTTCGGGAGGCATTGCAGAAAGTTTTGTGCAACGTGTTTCCAGAGCCTGGGAGGTTATAATTTCCTGGTCCTTCTGGACAACGTGTTGCTGAGGCTTCGGTCAGTCATAGAAGGAGCGGTGGAGAAGGTGGCCGTCTGACCGATGCATTCAGACAATTTTTTAGCCTGCAACCCCAAGGTCTGATCGGTTCCAGCAACCATCGCCAGCGTCTGATTCACATGGGGCAGGATTACCTAGGGGCAAGATCAGACTTGGACACCTTTCCCACCGAAAATCCTCTGGGTCACTGGGTCTTGAGGATGGATTACTGGCCAGAGCTTGCACAGTATGCAATTGAGCTACTGGCCTGTCATGCATCCAGCATTCTTTCGGAACGCACATTCAGTGCTGCTGGAGGCTTTTGTAACCGATCACAGGGTGTGCCTGTCAACCGAATCAGTCGATCGGCTGACCTTCATAAAAATGAATTAGTCTTGGATCACCAGCTACCAAGCACCTGATGCTGATGTAACCGATTGATTTTTTTTTTAATGTGAGATCCCTTCAAGACTGCCTATGCTGATGCTGAGTGACTATCCTGTTATGCTGAGTCACAATCCTCTTCCTCCTACATTTTCATGCTGATAGCTTGTAAGAACATTTTTGGTTCTGGGCACCACCACCAGTGACTAAGGCACAATTTTTCTGCCCCTGTTTAACAGGGGCGTGTAATTACAATTTTTAAAGCAATGCTTTGCAGCAGGGCTCAGTCCTGCGCTCCAACTATAGTATCTGTGAGGGGTTGCAGAAATTCTTTAAGTATGTAAACAGTAAAAAAGGGAGGACAGACCATATTGGCCCCATAAAGAATGAGGAAGAACATCTGGTTACAAAGGATGGGGAGATGGCGAAGGTATTAAATTTATTCTTCTCCTCAGTCTTCACGAGTGAATCGGGGGGCTTCAGTAACCAAAACTGCAGTGTTTATCCTCATGACACAACACAGGAAGCACCTCCATGGTTAACAGAGGACAGAATTAAAATTAGACTTGAGAAACTTAACATTAATAAATCACCGGGACCAGATGGCTTGCATCCGAGGGTACTTAGGGAACTCCGTCAAGTGATTGCCAGACTGTTGTTCCTAATTTTTACAGACAGTCTACTGACTGGAATGGTACCAGCTGATTGGAAAAAAGACAATGTAGCACCAATATTTAAAAAGGGCCCAAAATACATCCCTGGTAATCACAGACCAGTTAGCCTAACATCAATAGTATGTAAACTCTTGGAGGGGATGATAAGGGACTATATACAAGATTTTAGCAATAAGAACGGTATCATTAGTAGTAATCAGCATGGATTCATGAAGAATAGTTCTTGCCAAACCAATCTACTAACCTTCTATGAGGAGGTGAGTTGCCATCTAGATAAAGGAAGGCCCGTAGATGTGGTGTATCTGGATTTTGCAAAAGCATTTGACACAGTTCCCCATAAACGTTTACTGTACAAAATAAGGTCCGTTGGCATGGACCATAGGGTGAGTACATGGATTGAAAACTGGCTACAAGGGCGAGTTCAGAGGGTGGTGATAAATGGGGAGTACTCGGAATGGTCAGGGGTGGGTAGTGGTGTTCCCCAGGGTTCTGTGCTGGGACCAATCCTATTTAATTTGTTCATAAACGACCTGGAGGATGGGATAAACAGTTCAATCTCTGTATTTGCAGACCATACTAAACTAAGCAGGGCAATAACTTCTCCGCAGGATGTGGAAACCTTGCAAAAAGATCTGAACAAATTAATGGGGTGGGCAACTACATGGCAAATGAGGTTCAACGTAGAAAAATGTAAAATAATGCATTTGGGTGGCAAAAATATGAATGCAATCTATACACTGGGGGGAGAACCTCTGGGGGAATCTGGGATGGAAAAGGACCTGGGGGTCCTAGTAGATGATAGGCTCAGCAATGGCATGCAATGCCAAGCTGCTGCTAACAAAGCAAACAGAATATTGGCATGCATTAAAAAGGGGATCAACTCCAGAGATAAAACGATAATTCTCCCGCTCTACAAGACTCTGGTCTGGCCGCACCTGGAGTATGCTGTCCAGTTCTGGGCACCAGTCCTCAGGAAGGATGTAGTGGAAATGGAGCGAGTACAAAGAAGGGCAACAATGCTAATAAAGGGTCTGGAGGATCTTAGTTATGAGGAAAAGTTGCGAGCACTGAACTTATTCTCTCTGGAGAGGGGATATGATTTCAATATACAAATACTGTACTGGTGACCCTACAATAGAAATAAAACTTTTTCTCAGAAGAGAGTTTAACAAGACTCGTGGCCACTCATTAAAATTAGAAGAAAAGAGGTTTAACCTTAAACTACGTAGAGGGTTCTTTACTGTAAGAGCGGCAAGGATGTGGAATTCCCTTCCACAAGCGGTGGTCTCAGCGGGGAGCATAGATAGCTTCAAGAAACTATTAGATAAGCACCTGAATGACCGCAACATACAGTGATATACAATGTAATACTGACACATAATCACACATAGGTTGGACTTGATGGACTTGTGTCTTTTTTCAACATCACTTACTATGTAATATGTAACTATGTTGTGGCACCAGCACCAGTGCCCAAGGCCCAATTTTTCAGCCTGTGTTTAACAGGAGCGTATAATTACAATTTTTGATGCAATACTTTGCAGCAGGGCTCATTCATGCGCTCCAACTAGAGTATCTGTGAGGGGTTGCAGTGTTGTGGCACCAGCACCAGTGCCCAAGGCCCAAATTTTCAGCCCCTGTTTAATAGGGGCGTGTAATTACAATTTTTGATGCAATACTTTTGCAGCAGTGCTCATTCCTGCGCTCCAACTATAGCGTCTGTGAGGGGTTGCAGTGTTGTGGCACCAGTGCCTAAGGCCCAATTTTTCTGCCCCTGTTTAACAGGGACATGGAATTACAATTCTTTTTTTTTTTTTAATTTTTATTTTATTGAAAGAAATGTTCATACAAAGCAGATAAGGAAGTACATAACATTTCTATTGCATGAAAAAACAGCAGAATGATAAGAAATGTCTTCAAGCAAGAGGTCTAACAAATCTTCATGACAACCTACTAAGAGTATCTAGAGAGAGGTTACAGAGGCTGAAAAAGACTCCGAATGTACGGGAGTCTAGATGCCCATTATCCAAAAAGAGGGATAACTGACTCATCAACCGGACTAAAAGCACTCCACCTCTAAGGGAACACACTGTGGAAGTGCTTGTCAGTCCCAGTTCTACTCCCTCCCATTTTGTCCCTGAAGCCTCTCATATCTCACCACTAAGGACCCCCGAGTCCCCGATCCCGGGTACTCGGCTGGTGATCACTGAAATAAGATAAAGTAGTAATTACAATTCTTGATCTAATATTTCACAGCAGGGCCCATTCCTGTGCCCACCAAGAGTTACTGTGAGGGCTTACAGTGTTGTGGCAACACCACCACACCACCACCAAAGGCCCAATTTTTCTGCCCCTGTTCAACAGGTGCATGTAATTACAATTCTTGATCTAATATTTCACAGCAGGGCCCGTTCCTGCACCAACCAAGAGTAACTTTGAGTTCTTACAGTGTGGTGGCAACACCAACACCTAAGGTCCCAATTTCTGCTGAGTATATAGGGCAGGCCCTACTTTCAAACATCTAACTTACAAACGACTCCTACTTGCAAATGGAAGGAGACAACAGGAAGTGAGATGAAATCTACCCCTAGGAAGGGAAATTCTCTCCTGTAAGAGTTAATATGGGAAAAACGTGTCTCCTCTCCACTGATGCTTTATCACCAATCCTTGTTTCACTAAAACCCCCAAATTTTCAAAAAACATTTGTCATTGGGACAGAAAGTGAGGTGAAATCTTCTGAAGAGGAGGACAGACAGCAAAACAAATGTCACATTGGTGATAACCCTTCCCTATGTTTTCCAAAAAGCTTAAAAATAGATTTTTTGGCTGGAGCTACACTTTAAAAATGTACCCGTTCAAAATTAAAAACAGATTCTGCTTAACAACAAACCTACAGTCCCTGTCTTGTTTGCACCGCCTGTATACTGCTGTTCAGAGTATATAGGGCCTGGGGGCCCCACGCCTTTCCTTTTTTTAATTTGGGTGCGGGGTTCCCCTTAATATCCATACAAGACACAAAGGGCCTGGTAATGGACTGGGGGGTACCCATGCCATTTGTCTCACTGATTTTCATCCATATTGCCAGGACCCTACATTACATTAAAGCCGCAAGCAGTTTTAAATGACTTTTATTCCTTTAAAAATGTCATTTTGTGCAGGGACTGTTCTATGCACGGGAAACACGTTCCACTTTACAGGCATACTATAGACACCCCCCAGGTACGATATTTAAAGGAATATTTCACTTTTTTTATTCACTTTAAGCATCATTAAAGTCACTGCTCCTGAAAAAACAGCCGTTTTTAAAACTTTTTTTTTTCATTGATCCATGTCCCCTGGGGCAGGACCCGGGTCCCCAAACCCTTTTTAGGACAATAACTTGCATATTAGCCTTTAAAATTAGCACTTTTGATTTCCAACGTTCGAGTCCCATAGACTTTAATGGGATTCTAAAGTTCACGCAAACTTTCGGTCCGTTCGAAGGTTCTGGTGCGAACCGAACCAGGGGTGTTCGGCTCATCCCTAGCGGAGATACCCAGTCAGGGTGGCCGGAGTCCATCACACACCCCTTTTCCATAATTTCTTACAGAGCAAAATATGATCCCCCGTTCCTTTATTATTGCAGCGCAGCGTACGAGCTCCCCCTTTTCCATCATTTCTTACAGAGCACAGTACAAGCGCCCCTTTTCCATCATTTCTTACAGGAGCACAATACGAGCTCCCCCTTTTCGATCATTTCTAACAGGGTACAGTACGGACACCCCCTTTTCCATAATTTTTTTACAGGAGCACAATACAAGCTCCCCCTTTTCGATCATTTCCTACAGAGCACAGTGCAAGCTCCCCCTTTTCCATCATTTCTTACAGAGCACAGTACGAGTGCCCCTTTTCCATCATTTCTTACAGAGCACAGTACGAGTGCCCCTTTTCCATCATTTCTTACAGAGCACAGTACAATCCCTCCTTTTCCATCATTTCTTACAAAGCACAGTACAAGCCCCCTGTGACAGACTCACCCGGGACAGAGGCTTCTGGAGGGGACTGCAGGCTAGCCTCTTGCCTACTGACTATGGGCCCTGGCTTTTAAGGGAACACTACTCTTTGTGAGGCATATGCCTGGGGACCATTGGAGTAATGTTACTTAGGATTTAAGTCTATGTCTCCCCAAGACACACAGACTCTGGGACTTGAAGGCCCGGGATCCATGTTAAGGGCCTATATGACACATTTCCAGCAAGGACTGCTCCACTCTGTGGAACTCATAGCAGATGCTCATGTCATCAGCAAGCCACCTGTCTGGGTCCCCCAGCCATAATGTGTTTATTAAAAGTAGGTCTCCTGCTATTGTCTGAAGGTGTTCTGTGTTTATATTTATGATAATGTGTATTGCACTGTGTGAAGCTCGGTGACAGCAAGTCTGACCTTAATTGGAGATCTCTGAAAAGTAATAATCTGGGTGGGCACTGAGTCACCCAGGTGGCTAATTAAAGTGGTTGTATACCTTTTTTGTTAACTTTTACCTACAGGTAAGCCTATAATAAGGCTTACCTGTAGGTAAAAAAATACCTCCTAAACCTGTAAGGTTTAGGAGATAATCCCTTCGCAATGAGCCGCTGACTGCAGCGGCGCATGCGCACAGGGGATTCTCGGCTGACAGCCCGGCAAACTCCGGAGCTTGCCGGGCAGAAGTCTCCCGCGTGCATGCGCGGGAGTGACGACATCGCGGCTCCGGCCACTCACAGCGCCGGAGCCGCGATACCCGGAAGACACGCCGAGGGGAGATGTCAGCTCCCTCGGCGTGGACCAGGTGAGATGCCGGCGCCTCGTTCTAAGGTAAGTATCTCATAATGAGCTAGTATGCGGCGCATACTAGCTCATTATGCCTTTTCCTTTGCAGGTGTAAAAAAAAAAAAAGACAGCGGGTATACAACCGCTTTAAGGCAATGTTTATAGTATACGTCAGTTGTTGTAATTATATTCCTGGTTACAATTTGTATTGTTAGGGTAATATGATCAGGGAGGGGGGATGTCCTCCTGTGGTGTATATAAAATGTATTCTTATCCAAATAAACAGTTCTTATTCTGGTTTACTCCAAAATTGGTATTGCCTAGTTATTGGAGTAACTATAGTTAGATTCACTGGTCTCGTGTTCCAGAGCTTCTTGGCGGAAATACCTAGTCAGGGTGACCGGAGTCCATCACACCCCCCTTTTCCATCATTTCTTACAGAGCACAGTACGATCCCCCCATTCCATCATTTCTTACAGAGCACAGTACAAGCCTCCCCTTTTCCATCATTTCTTACAGAGCACAGTACGAGCGCCCCCTTTTTCATCATTTCTTACGGAGCACAGTATAAGCCTCCCTTTTTCCAAAATTGCTTATAGAGCACAGTACGAGCCCCCCTCTTTTCTATGATTTCACAATTTCTTACATAGTACAGTATGAGCTCCCCTCTTCAATAAATTCTTACAAAGCACAGTATGAGCTCCCCTTTCCCATCATTTCTTAGAGAGCACAGTACAAGTGTACCCTTTCCATAATTTCTAACAAAGCACAGTACTGTTGTGGAAATTTTATTAAGATGTATTTAATATGTATTGTCATAGTGTCTCCCAGTGTTAGTTCTCCCGCAGCACGCTCTAAAGAGCTGACTGGGGCAGACTGACGCTGGTTTAGTCCAGTCTGGTAGTGGAAAACTTCCTGAGGTTGCAGAGAGGTGTTTGCAGAGTTGGGATATGTCGGCCAGCGAAGGGCCCCTGTGCAATGCACAGAACGTTCGTCTGGGGGGGTGTTCACTCTGCGGAGACATTATTGGTTATGAGCGGATGTATGCTCGTGTCACCCTGGTGTGCCTGATCAACACATTTGGGGGGGCCGGGGCATGCCCCTGCAGATAACCTCCCATCCACAGGAATGGTAGTATAATCCGGGTATGCGTTGTTCTCTGAACAACGCAGAATAAGGATTCACACCAGCGGTAAAAACGGGAGCCTTTAAATTGTTATGGTCGGGGAGAGCATTAATGATTTCAAGCTATGCGGCTTGAAATCATACACACTATCCCTGCCTAGACACGCCCATAAGACTCCCCTAATCATTGTTCATTGGTTGTTGTATAACCCTTCCTGTTTGAAGGATTGCCTGTGCTTGATTGGCCGATTTGTGAAGCCACCAGGCTCTATTGTTACATAAATAAAGATTTACTCCCAGGCTCGAGGGCAGTTGGTCGAGCTGAGGATGTAAGCACGTAAGCTGTGGTCATGTCTGTTTACTTTGGGATATACGGGAGACAGAGTGATACTAAAATGCTTTATACCATTAGGTTGAAAGTTCGCATAAAGCGCAAGATATGGATTACACGTAGCGTATAGCCAAATCTCCATGACAGTACGAGCTCCCCTTTTCCATAATTTCTTTCAGAGCACACTACGAGCCACCATTTTCCATCATTTCTAATAAAGCACAGTATGGCCTCCTTCTTTTTCATTATTTCTTACATAGCACAGTATGGCCTCCTTCTTTTTCATTATTTCTTACAGAGCACAGTACGAGCTCACCCTTTATCATCATTTCTTATACAGCACAGTACGAGCGTTCCTTTTCCATCATTTCTTACATAGCACAGTATAAGCTCCCCCTTTTCCATCATTTCTTACATAGCACAGTATAAGCTCCCCCTTTTCCATCATTTCTTACATAGTACAGTATGAGCGCCCCCTTTTCTATTTTTCCAGTAAAACTGCCCCCTTTTTCATCATTTCTTATAGAGCACAGTAGGAGCTCCCCCTTTTCCATCATTTCTTACAGAGCACAGTAGGAGCTCCCCCTTTTCCATCATCACAGGATCATTTCCTCCTCTAACACTCTCATTTTATTCTTCTATGAAGGGATGAAAAATGCTGGGATGTATCTATACACAGAAGATGTTTAGAAAATGGTCTACAGGAACTCCTCTCCACCTCTGCAGGTAATACACGGATCCTGATATGAAGAGAATGTCCGGAATGTAATGATATCAGAGTAACCTGTTTATGACACTGATTATTCATCATTTTCTTTTTCTTCACATACAGATGATGATGATTCTACTGACTGATACCTACTGAATGTTGTTCCAGAATGATCTGAGTGGTGATCTGTCCTTCCTCCAATTCCTCCATTTTATATTGTATGGTTACTCCTTAATGTATTCATGACTACAAAATAAAAATGTGATTTTTGGATCTTCACACCAAAACTTCCACCACTGATAAGACCAGCACGCTGGGAAACTCCTGTTCATGATATGAAGATTCCTCCTAAACAAATAGAAGACAAAAAACACACCACACAGTGACAGTGCAGTGAGGACAGTGGGGGGCCATCTCCATCCTTTACCCTAATTCTCCTTTAGGGATGGATAAGTACAGTGGGGGGCGATCGCCATCCTTCATCCAAATTCTCCTTTGTGGATGGATAAGGACAGTGGGGGGCGATCACCATCCTTTTTTCCAATACTCTTCTGTGGATGGATGAGGACAGTGGGGAATGATCTCCATCCTTCATCCCAATTCTCCTCTATGGATGGATGAGGACAGTGGGGGGCTCTCTCTATCCTTCATCCCAATTCTCCTCTGTGGATGGATGAGGACAGTGGGGAGGGGGGGCGATCTCCATCCTTTATCCCAATTTTCCTCTGTGGATGGATGAGGACAGTGGGGGGCACTCTCCATCCTTCACCCCAATTCTCCTCTATGGATAGATGAGCACAGTGGGGGGCGCTCTCTATCCTTTATCCCTATTCTCCTTTGTGGATGGATGAGGACAGTGGGGGACGATCTCCATCCTTCATCCCAATTCTCCTCTGTGGATAGATGAGGACAGTGGGGGGCGATCTCCATCCTTTATCCCAATTCTCCTCTATTGATGGATGAGGTCAGTGGTGGGTGATCTCCATCATTCATCATAATTTTCCTCTGTGGCCAGATGTGGACAGTGGGGGTGACCTGTTAACAATCGATTACACCTTTGAGTACGGTCATCTTCAGATCACTATTTATTAGGTGTTGTATCACTATCAGTTTTATTTTACACTGCTGTTTACTCTGCAATGCTTATAACTTTAGAGGAGCTAGTTGCACGGTGTGGTACAGATTGAGTGTTTCGGCCTCAATGTATTTATTTATCTATCTGTCACACAGAGGGAAGCCTGTACAGTTATAGATCTGTGAGGGAGGGAGAGAGAATTGGGGGGGGGGGGGGGGCAGGGAGAAGGCTGTGATCCCATCCTTCCTCAGTACAGAGTTTGTAGGCCCCCTTCTGGCCTGTCATTTACCAACATGACATGTATAGAACTCCGCAAATTTCCCTCCCATCTCTGTAATGAGGAATGTACAATAGGGGATCAGATGTCACCCCCCCCCTTTTGTAGCCCTTATAGAATGCAGCTTCATGTATCTGTACCTACCTACGTTACCACTTCAGCTTTGGAAGGTTTTACCCCCTTCATGATCAGGACATTTTTTGCTTTTCAGCACTGCGCTACTTTAACTGGTAAAGGCGCGGTCATACAACACTGTACACAAATGTCATTTATATAATTTTTTCACACAAATAAAGCTTTCTTTTGGTGGTATTTGATCACCTCTGGGAGGTTTTATTTTTTAGTATATAAAAAAAAAGAATGACCTTTTTGAAGAAAACTATATTTTTTACTTTCTGCTATAATACATATCCCAAAAAATCCAATTTCTTATTCTTGGCCAAAATGTATTCTGCTGCATGTTTTTGATTAAAAATAATCCCAATAAGTGTATAATGATTGGTGTGTGTGAAAGTTATATGTCTGCGTACTATGGGATGTATACTGGTATTTTTTTTCTATTTTTCTAATGGCGGTGGTCAGCGACTTATAACAGGTCTGCGGTAGTGCGTGACACTAACTGACACTGACATCACCAGTGACACTAATACAGTGATCAGTGATAATACTATACACTGTCACTGTACTAATGAAGAAGGACTGGGAAGGGATTAACATTTTGGGTGATGAATGGGTTAAATATGTGTAATGTGTGTACAGTGTGCTGATTTTTACTACAGATCTCTGTATTTCTTATCATTGCTTTGCAGGGATGAGAAACAGAGAGATCAATCCCTCTGTACAGAGCTCTGTGTTGATTGTCAACACAGAGCTCTGGGCTGTGATTGGAATCGGGTAGCAAAGTAACGGGTATGTCCATTTGCCTATGTAGGCCGCCCGTCTGCAGCACATTGCGGGTGGGCAGACTGCAAGTGATTAATGTAATTACACCTACATACACACAATATATATATATATATATAATATCATGTACATTTCTCATCTATCTGTGTGACAAAAAAATGTGTGCTCTCCTTTCTTGATAGGCAGATTGTAGGCTCACAGTTATCCTGCTCTTGAAGAAATGTATACAGCATATACACTATACCTATTTACACTATATACACTACATATATTACCAAAAGTATTGGGATGCCTGCCTTTACACACACATGACTAGGGGTGAGCCGAACACCCCACAGTTCGGTTTGCATCCAGAACATGCGAATAGGCAAAAAATGTATTCGAACACGCGAACACCGTTAAAGTCTATGGGACACGAACATGAATAATCAAAAGTGCTAATTTTAAAGGCTTATATGCAAGTTATTGTCATAAAAAGTGTTTGGGGACCTGGCTCCTTCCCCAGGGGACATGGATCAATGCAAAAAAGTTTTAAAAACGGACGTTTTTTCAGGAGCAGTGATTTTAATAATGCTTAAAGTGAAACAATAAAAGTGTAATATTCCTTTAAATTTCGTACCTGGGGGGTGTCTATAGTATGCCTGTAAAGGGGCGCATGTTTCCTGTGTTTAGAACAGTCTGACAGCAAAATGACATTTTGAAGGAAAAAAGTCATTTAAAACTACTCACGGCTAATAATGAATTGCCGGTCCGACAATACACATAAAAGTTCATTGATAAAAACGGCATGGGATTTCCCCACAGGGGAACCCCGAACCAAAATTTAAAAAAATATGCTTGGGGGTCCCTCAAATTCCATACCAGGCCCTTAAGGTCTGGTATGGATATTAAGGGGAACCCCGTGCCAAAATTGAAAAAAAATGGCGTGGAGTCCGGCCAAAAATGTACCCCCACCATTTCACAAAAACTGTCAAAAAGGTTAAAATACACAAGAGACGGTTTTTGACAAGTCCTTTAATAATTTCTTCTTCTTTCCACTTCTTCCATCTTCTTTCTTCTGGTCTTTCTTTGGTGTTCTTCTTCTTCCTCCATCTTCTTCTTCTCCATCTTCTTCTTACTCTGCTCTTCTTGTCCCGCATCTTCCTCCTGCTTCTTCTCCACTCCGTCCGCATGATCCGCCCCAGTGGGAGTCTTCCGCCGTGTGACGCTTCGGTTCTTCTGACACTTCTTATATAATGGAGGGCGGGGCCACCCGGTGACCCCACCCTTCTCTGCACACGGGGACTTTACAGGGACTTCCCTATGGCTTTCCCCGTATTGTCAGAGGGGGTGGGGTCACCCGGTTACGTAAACAGGTGACCCCGCCCCCTCTGACAACACGGGAAAATCCATAGGGAAGTCCCCCCGAAGTCCCAGTGCGTCAGAGGAGGGCGGGGTCACCGGGAGGCCCCGCCCTCCATTATATAGGAAGTGTCAAAAGAACTAAAGCGTCACACGGCGGAAGTCTCCCACTGAGGCGGATAGTGCGGACGGAGCAGAGAAGAAGCTGGTGGAAGATGCGGGACGAGAAGAGCGGAGGAAGAAGAAGATGGAGAAGAACAACACCGAAGGAAGATCAGAAGAAAGAAGATGAAAGAAGAAGAAATTAATAAAGGACTTGTCAAAAACCGTCTCTTGTGTTTTTTTACCCTTTTTGACACTTTTTTTGGGAAATGGTAGGGGTACATTTGTACCCCATTACCAATTCACACAGGGGGGGCCGGGATCTGGGGGTCCCTTTGTTAAAGGGGGCTTCCAGATTCCGATAAGCCCCCCACCCAAAGACCCCCACAACCACTGGGCAAGGGTTGTGGGGATGAGACCCTTCTCTCCATCAACATGGGGACAAGGTGCTTTGGGGGGGCTACCCCAAAGCACCCTCCCAATGTTGAGGGCATGTGGCCTGGTACGGTTCAGGAGGGGGGGCGCTCTCTCTCGTCCCCCTCTTTTCCTACGGCCTGCCAGGTTGCGTGCTCAGATAAGGGTCTGGTATGGATTTTTGGGGGACCCCACGCCATTTTTTTTTTTTAATTTTGGCGCTGGGTTCCCCTTAAAATCCATACCAGACCTGAAGGGCCTTTAAAATGAGCACTTTTGATTTCTCCCATAGACTTTTAAAGGGTGTTGCACGGCTTTTGAATTTGCCGCGAACACCCCAAATTGTTCACTGTTCGGTGAACTGGCGAACAGTCAATGTTCGATTCGAACTCATGTTCGACCTGAACATAAAGCCCATCCCTACATGACCTTTAACCACTTGACCACTGGGCACTTAAACCCCCTTAATAACCAGACCAATTTTCAGCTTTTGGTGCTCTCACATTTTGAATGACAATTACTCAGTCATGCAACACTGTATCTATATGAATTTTTTGTCCTTTTTTTCACACAAATAGAGCTTTCTTTTGGTGGTATTTAATCACCGCTGGGTTCTTTATTTTTTGCGCTATAAAAGAAAAAAGACCGAAAAATCTGTAAAAAAATAAATTTTTCTTCGTTTCTGTTATAAAATTTTGAAAATTAGTAATTTTTCTTCATATATTTTGGCCAAAATTTATACCGCTACATATCTTTGGTAAAAATAACCCAAATTAGTGTATATTATTTGGTCTTTGTGAAAGTTATAGCGTCCACAACCTATGGTACCAATATCTGAAAATTGATCACACCTGAAGTACTGACGGCCTATCTCATTTCTTGAGACCCTAACATGCCAGAAAAGTACAAATACCCCCCAAATGACCCCTTTTTGGAAAGAAGACATTTCAAGGTATTTAGAAAGATGCATGATGAGTTTTTTGAAGTTGTCATTTTTTCCCACAATTCTTTGCAAAATCAAGTTTTTTTTTTTTCTTTTTTTTTTTTTCACAAAATTGTCATATTAGCAGGTTATTTCTCACACACAGCATATGCATACCACAAATTACACCCCAAAACACATTCTGCTATTACTCCCGAGTATGGCGATACCACATGTGTGAGACTTTTACACAGCGTGGCCACATACAGAGGCCCAACATGCAGGGGAGCACCTTCAGGCGTTCTGGAGCACCCAGGCCAATTCTGACATTTCTCTCCTACATGTAAAAATCATCATTTATTTGCTAGAAAATTACATAGAACCCCAAAACATTATATATGTTTTTTTAGCAAAGACCCTAGAGAATACAATAGCGGTCATTGCAACTTTTTATCTCGCTCGATATTTGCGCAGCAATTTTTGGAACGTGTTTTTTTTGGAAAAAAAACTGTTTTTTGCTTTAAAAAAAACCAAAACAGTAAGGTTAGCCCAATGTTTTTGCATAATATGAAAGATGAAGTTACGCCGAGTTAATAGATACCTAACATGTCACCTTTCAAAATTGCACACGCTTGTGGAATGGCGCCAAACTTCACCACTTAAAAATCCCCATAGGCGACGCTTCAAAATTTTTTACTGGTTACAAATTTTGAGTTACAGAGGAGGTCTAGGGCCAAAATTATTGCTCTCGCTCTACCGATCGCAGTGATACCTCACATGTGTGGTTTGAACACCGTTTTCATATGTGGGCGGGACTTACGTATGCGTTCGCTTCTGCATGCGAGCACACGGACAGGGGCGCTTTAAAAAATTTTTATTTTTTTTTATTGTTCATTTTACTTTATTTATTTTAGTTTGACACTTTTTTCCAAAAAAAAAAATTTTTTGATCACTTTTATTCCTATTACAAGGAATGTAAACATCCCTTGTAATAGGAATATGGCATGACAGGTCCTCTTTACAGTGAGATATGGGGTCAATAAGACCCCACATCTCACCTCTAGGCTGTTCCTGAAATAAAAAAAAAAAAAAAAAAAAGATCCTGGCTTCGATCATAGCGGTGAGTCGGTAGAAGCACCGGAGGGCGGCGGGAGGGGGGGCGTCCCCTCTTGCCTCCCGTAAGAACGATCAAGCAGTGTAACAGCCGCTACGATCATTCTTATGGTGTAGGGAATCGCCGGCTGAAAAAGATGATATCTGAATGATGCCTGTAGCTGCACCCATCATTCAGATATCCCCGCACAAAGTCAAGGACGTCGTATGACGGAAGGCGGGAAGTGGTTAAAACGCTTTTTTTTTTTTTAACACAAAGTTGTCCATTTATACAATATTTCTAACACATAGCATGTATATACCAAAAATGACCCCCCAAAATAGATTCTCCTACTATTCCTGAGTACGGCGATACCACACGTGTGAGACTTCCACAGCCTGGCCACATACAGAGGCTGGGTACAGCTGAGCATGGCTGGGTATTGCAGAGTATCGCCGAGTATGACTGGGTATGGCAGAGTATGGCTGGGTATCACCGAGTATTGCAGAGTATGGCTGGGTATCACCGAGTATTGCAGAGTATGGCTGGGTATCACCGAGTATTGCAGAGTATGGCTGGGTATCACCGAGTATTGCAGAGTATGGCTGGGTATCACCGAGTATTGCAGAGTATTGCGGGGTATTGCAGAGTATGGCTGGGTATGGCAGAGTATGGCTGGGTATGGCAGAGTATTGCTGGGTATGGCAGAGTATTGCGGGTTATGGCAGAGTATTGCAGATTTTTGTGGGGTATTGCAGAGCATGGCTGGGTATGGCAGAGTATGGCTGGGTATCACTGAGTATTGCAGAGTATGGCTGGGTATGGCTGGGATATTTCAGGGTATTTCAGGGTATTGCAGGGTATGGCAGAGTATTGCGGGGTATTCCAGGGTATGGCAGAGTATTGCGGGGTATTGCAGGGTATGGCAGAGTATTGCGGGGTATTCCAGGGTATGGCAGAGTATTGCGGGGTATTGCAGGGTATGGCAGAGTATTGCGGGGTATGGCAGAGTATCGCAGGGTATGGCAAAGTATTGCGGGGTATGGCAGAGTATTGCGGGGTATGGCAGAGTATTGCGGGGTATTTCAGGGTATTGCACGGTATGGCAGAGTATTTCGGGGTATTGCAGGGTATGGCAGGGTATTGCGGGGTATTGCAGGGTATGGCAGAGTATTGCGGGGTATTGCAGGGTATGGCAGAGTATTGTGGGGTATTCCAGGGTATGGCAGAGTATTGTGGGGTATTCCAGGGTATGGCAGAGTATTGCGGGGTATGGCAGAGTATTGCGGGGTATTCCAGGGTATGGCAGAGTATTGCGGGGTATTCCAGGGTATGGCAGAGTATTGCGGGGTATGGCAGAGTATTTTGGGGTATTGCAGGGTATGGCAGAGTATTGCGAGGTATTGCAGGGTATGGCAGAGTATCGCGGGGTATGGCAGAGTATTGCGGGGTACTGCAGGGTATGGCAGAGTATTGCGGGGTATTGCAGAGTATTGCGGGGTATTGCAGGGTATGGCAGAGTATTGCGGGGTACTGCAGGGTATGGCAGAGTATTGCGGGGTATTGCAGGGTATGGCAGAGTATTGTGGGGTATTCCAGGGTATGGCAGAGTATTGTGGGGTATTCCAGGGTATGGCAGAGTATTGCGGGGTATGGCAGAGTATTGTGGGGTATTCCAGGGTATGGCAGAGTATTGCGGGGTATTCCAGGGTATGGCAGAGTATTGCGGGGTATTCCAGGGTATGGCAGAGTATTGCGGGGTATGGCAGAGTATTTTGGGGTATTGCAGGGTATGGCAGAGTATTGCGAGGTATTGCAGGGTATGGCAGAGTATTGCGGGGTACTGCAGGGTATGGCAGAGTATTGCGGGGTATTGCAGAGTATTGCAGGGTATTGCAGGGTATGGCAGAGTATTGCGGGGTACTGCAGGGTATGGCAGAGTATTGCGGGGTATTGCAGGGTATGGCAGAGTATTGCGGGGTATTGCAGGGTATGGCAGAGTATTGCGGGGTATTGCAGAGGGAATTGCAGAGTATTGCACAGCATTGCAGGGCATGCAGAGTAGTAGGGATGGCTGAGCATGGATGGATGGATGGCTGGATGTCTCTGTGCAGCGCTGTGGGCACTACACATACAGCCCACAACGCTGCAGCCATCCATCCATCCGCCTCTTCGGTCACTGTGTACCGATCGGTACACAGGAGGGGAGGAGAGGGGGAGGAGAGGAACCGGCGTCATCAGATGACGCCGGTTTGTTTACATGTGATCGCTCCGTCATTTGACGGAGCGATCACATGGTAAACGGCCGCGATCAGCGGCCATTTACCGGGATCTGTGATGCGCCGGGTCCTGTGGACCCGGCGGTCACGGATGCTCTCGAGTGCGCGCACTAGGGGGCGCGCGAGAGCAGAATTCTGGGAGGACGTCCCTGGACGTCCTCACAGAGTTAAACAACCGCCCTGTAGCCGTCATTTGGCTATGGGCCGGTTGTTAAGTGGTTAATGACATCCCAGTCTTAGTCCATAGGGTTCAATATTGAGTTGGCCCACCCTTTGCAGCTATAACAGCTTCAACTCTTCTGGTAAGGCTGTCCTCAAAGTTTAGGGGTGTGTCTATGGGAAGGCGGTCCACAAACTTTAGGGGTGTGTCTATGGGAAGGCTGTCCACAAAGTTTAGGAGTGTGTCTATGGGAATGTTTGACCATTCTTCCAGAAGAGCATTTGTGAGGTCAGGCACTGATGTTGGACAAAAAGGCCTGGCTTACAGTCTCCACTCTAATGCATCCCAAAGGCTTTCTATGGGGTTGAGGTCAGGACTCTGTGCAGGCCAGTCAAGTTCCTCCACCCCAAACTCGCTCATCCATATCTTTATGGACCTTGCTTTGTGCACTGGTGCGCAGTCATGTTGGAACAGGAAAGGGCCATCCCCAAACTGTTCCCACAAAGTTGGGAGCATGAAATTGTCAAAAATGTCTTGGTATGCTGACGCCTTAAGAATTCCCTTCACTGGAACAAAGGGGCCAAGCCCAACCCCTGAGGGGCCAAGCCCAACCCCTGAAAAACAACCCCACACCATAATCCCCCCTCCACCAAATGATTTGGACCAGTGCACAAAGCAAGGTCCATAAAGACATGGAATACCTTTGGGATGAATTAGAGAGGAGACTGCAAGCCAGGCCTTCTCGTCCAAAATCAGTGGCTGACCTCACTAATGCGCTTCTGGAAGAATGGTCAAACATTCCCATAGACACACTCCTAAACCTTGTGGACGGCCTTCCCAGAAGAGTTGAAGCTGTTATAGCTGCAAAGGGTGGGCCAACTCAATATTGAACCCTACGGACTAAGACTGGCATGCCAGTAAAGTTCATGTGTGTGTAAAGGCAGGCGTCCCAATACATTTTACAATATAATATATATGTTGGAAGGCTGAATTTGTGGGAGGAGTCTGGGGCATATAAGTCTCCTCCCCTCCAAGGTCATCATAAGCATATGTGGCTGTCACCTCTGTACGTTGAGCATGGGGATGGTCTTTCTGGACTCAGGTATCAGGCTGTCCGTCATACTGTTGGTATTTATGTGGGGGTTCAGGTCCTCTGTTCTGGGACGAGCTAGCCTACGGTTCTGGTCTGCAGGAGTGGTGTCTCTGCGGGGGGGCTTTAGCTGGGATATGTCGATGCTTGTGTTCCTGCCTAAGTTTCATGTCATCGCTGCTTATTTCATTTCTTTGTCTGTCATATTGTTGATTCAGGTGTTTATTATATGGAGTGATTTGTTCGCGTGGATCCCAGCTTTTACGCAGGAGCAACAGGTGCATCCAGATCGCTTGTATCACGGCCAGTCAGTCAGTTGTCACATAACGGGTGCTGGTACGAGGTGATGGTAATCCACCATCAGGCCTTGGTGTTTAAGGGTGGGTGTAGGTTGGATCAGTCATCAATGTCAGGTTTTTTCATGTGGTTTCATACCATCATTGCATGGTAAGTGGTTCATTTTTTGTTTTATTTCTCTGTCTGTCATATATTTACCTTTTTAAGGTCCATCACCTCATGGGTGATTTGTTCACGTTGTCCCAGCTTTTTGCAGGAGCTACAGGTGCGTGCATTTCACTTGATATCACGGGGGGGCTGTTAGGTCTCACATGTCAGGATCTATCACGTCTATAGATCCATACGGGCCGGGATTCATTTGTAAGTGTCAATACAAGTTCTTGGCCATATATTCATACGTCATACGTTGCATGATTTCTTACTCTAATTTTGTTACCCACCACGCTCTGTGGGTATCTGAGCCCGGAGTGTTCGTTGTTAATTGCCTTAGCACTACAGGTTGCTTGGGCTCACTTATTGCATACACGTAGGATTGGTGGGTCATTAGTAGAGGTCGACCGATATATCGGCCGATATTTGGCGTTTTTTTACTTAATCGGCATCGGCAGATTGTGCTGATAAAAAAGGCTGATTATAACTCTTACAAATGACTTCTGTAATAGAAGTCAATGCAAGTTGCCTGATGTTTTCTTCTCTCCTCCTCTGGGCGCCTGCCAAATCTGATAAGAAGATACATTGTATCTCTTCAGGTTGTTTTATCAATGAGCTGAACTCTGTGTGTAGAAGCTCTCAGTTTAATCATTTAAAGACTAAATCTTTTCTGACATTTGTTGCTTACAGGTAAAAATCCTGTATTTTCTGCTAGAAAATCACTTAGAACCCCCAAACATTATATATATTTTTTTTAGCAGAGACCCTAGGGAATAAAATAGCGGTTGTTGCAATATTTTTTGTCACACGGTATTTGCGCAGCGGTCTTTCAAACGCAATTTTAAAAAAAAAATACACTAATGAATTAAAAAAAAAACTAAGCAGTAAAGTTAGCCCATTTTTTTTCGTCCAAAAGTTTTGATTACCTGTTTTTGTGTATTTAATATTTAAGATATAGTTTTTGTTTTTTTTTTGTTATCTAAATTATACATACAAGTGAACTGATTGGAGGTTTGTTTTGTTTAATAAATGTAAGAAATTTTCTGTATCACTTATTACTTAGGGCCCTTTCACACTGGGGCGGTTTGCAGGCACTATTGCGCTAATAGCGCCTGCAAACCGACCCGAAAGTGCCGCTGCTTTGTCTCCAGTGTGAAAGCCCCAAGGGCTTTCACACTGGAGCGGTGCGCTAGCAGGACGGGAAAAAAAGTCCTGCTAGCAGCATCTTTGGAGCGGTGAAGGAGCAGAGTATATACCGCTCCTGCCCATTGAAATCAATGGGACAGCGCGGTTATACCGCCGGCAAGGTTTTTAACCCTTTCTTGGTCGCTAGCAGGGGTAAAACCGCCCGCTAGCAGACGAATACGACGGTAAAGCGCCGCTTACAATAGCGGCGCTTTACCGCCGACGCCGCCCCCGCCCCAGTGTGAAAGGGCCCTTAAGGTTGCTTCCACACTGGCGCGGGCATGCGTTGATTGTAAAACGCTGCTAATTTTAGCAGCGCTTTACCATCATTTTAGCGGCGCTATTCGGCTGCTAGCGGGGCGCTTATAACCCAGCTAGCGGCCGAGGAAGGGGTTAAATGCGCCCCTGAAGCGCCGTTGCCGAAACGCTTTGCAGGCGCTTCGACAGCGGTGCGCATTCATTTCAACGGGCAGGAGTGGTGGAGGAGTGCTATACACCACTCCAAAGATGTCGCTTGCAGGACTTTTTTTTTTAACATCCTGCCAGCGCATCACCTCAGTGTGAAAGCCCGAGTGACTGCAGGGGAGCCATTTTGCAGGCACTTTACAGGCGCTATTTTTAACCCAAAAGCGCCTGAAAAACGCCCCATTGTGAAAGGGGTCTAACTGTTAGCTTTTATGAGATGAAGGGAAAAAAAAAAAAATCGGCCAAATATATCGGCCCAAAAAAATCGGCATCATATATCGGCAATCGGCCACCGCGATTTCTAAATATCGGCATCGGCCAGAGAAAAACCCATATCGGTCGACCTCTAGTTATTAGTAGTATTGAGCTTCGAGTTCGAGTCGAACCCATGTTCGACTCAAACATCGCCTATTCGACCTTTCATTGAATTGCGAATGATATGGGCCATTCGCACCAAATTCGAGTGGCGCGTCACGGCCCATAATTCACTGCAGCATCGCAGTGCATTGCTGGCTGATGATTGGCCAAGCATGCACTATGACCCGCATGTTGGCCAATCACAGCGCCGTCTGTACAGAGAGCCGTAATTGGCCAAAGCCAGGGTGGTTTTGGCCAATTATGGCTCAGGGGGTTTAGTACATGCCCCACACTATATAGGGCCACCTGCGTGGTGGCCTTGTGTAGTTTGTTGCAGCGCCGGAGAGAGATAGACAGTGTCTCAGTTAGATAGATTTAATTTAGATAGAGTGAGCAGGCGAGTCAGTTAGCTGCACTTACAGTGTATTGTGTATATATGCATCCCAGGTGTTGTGTGTGTGTGTGTATATATATATATATATATATATATATATATATATACACTGTATTCAGTTTAGCTAGATCCGTTCCTGTTTTTCTCTTCCTAATATACTGACAGGCAGGCAGGTGTTTTTACAGTATTTACAGTATTTACAGTTAGTGTACTGTGTACCCTGCAGAGTTGCACCTATAGCTACCTGAAGACAAGTGCTGGTGTTCTCATACTAATAATACTACAGGCAGGCAGTTGATTCTGCTAGCTGCAGTATAATCAGTATATATATATATATATATATATATATATATATATATATATATATATATATATATATATATATCTATCCCAGTTTTGTGCAGCTACATCTCACTGCAGGCCATTAGTATGTCTGGAAGGCCAACAAGGAGAGGCAGACAGTCACAAGCCAATAAAAGAGGTCAAGCAGGCTCTGTGTCTAAAGGCAACAGTGCTGGTCGTGGACACGGTGCATCCTCATCAGCATGTGGCCGTGGGACACGCTTGTCCTTTTTTTTTGGCAGCTAGCCGTGTTTAGCCACAACATACGGAAAACTTGGTTGAGTGGATGACCAGGCCGTCCTCATCCTCCTCATCCTCTCTCACCAAGGCTCAGGGTACTTTGTCTGGCAAAGCAGCTCTTCCCTGGGCTCAATGGCATCAGTCACTCCTTCCCTAGCCCCACCATGTCCTCCTGAGGAGTCCCCCGAACTGTTTGACCACAGTGTTGGGTGCATGCTCCAGAAGGATGGCCAGCGTTTTGAAGGCTCCGATGTTGATACTCAGCTAGAGGAAGGCAGTATCGTGAGCCCAGACAGAGGGGGTGCCCAAGAAGAACAGCAATCTGGCAGCCATGTTCCCCCTGCTGCAGCATACTGCTAGGTTTGCTCCAGTGATGAAGAGGGAGGGGATGACTCCACGTGGGTGCCTTATAGGAGGAGGAGGAGGAGGCACATCACCAACGAGGCAGGATGCCCTCCAGGGGCCAGCTTAAGGGCAGCACACCGACTGCATCACGCCGCAGAGCTCCGCATTTGTGCAGGGCGCTGCTGTCTGCGCGTTATTCCAAAAGTTCTTTGGTGTAGTCCATTTTTCAGATCCCACCGCTGCTATTTGCAACATATGTCTCAAGCATATCTCGCGTGGCCAAAACATCACCTGCTTGGGCACCACATAGACCTATGTTGACCTGCCATGCAGTTCGTTGGCAAGCGTACCTAAAAGACCCACACCAAAGAACAAAGAGGACCTCTTCTTGCTCCTCATCAGCTGGGATCTCCAACCCCACTATACCTTCAGTCCTCTCTGAGACCTGCACTGAGAGGAATGAAGGTGTAGAATTAGGTGTGTCACAGCCAAGTACTTGCAGGCAATCCACTATCGGTACACCGACGTCAGATTGTACCAGGCAAATTTCCCTGCCCCAGCTGCTGCACCGCCGAAAGAAGTTTGCTCCCAGCCACCCACATGCCCAGCGGTTGAATGCTAGCTTGGCTAAATTGCTAGCACTTCAACCGCTGCCTTTCCAGTTGGTAGACTCTGCCCCCTTCCGTGAGTTTGTGGAATGTGCGGTTCCTCAGTGGCAGGTTCCCAAACGCCACCTTTTCTCATGGAAGGCGATCCCGGCTCTCTACTGGCATTTGGAAGGCAATGTCTTGGACTCGCTGGACAGGGCGGTCAGTGGTAAGGTGCATATTACTGCTGACTCATGGTCCAGCAGGCATGGACAGGGATGTTACCTATCTTTCATTCTGCATTGGGTGACTCTGCTGGTAGCTTGGAAGGATGCAGGACAAGGTGCAGTAGTGTTGGAGGTTGTTCCGCCACCACGCCTCCAAAATGCTACTACTGGTGATTCTGACACACCTCTCTCCTCCACCCCTCCTCTTCTTCTTCCTCTATGGCCTCTTCCTGTGCATTGTCCTCGGAACCAGCGGTGCTCCGTAGGCATTCAAGGGGCTACGCAAGTACGCAGGCCAAAAGATGCCATGCGGTGCTTGAGCTGTTGTGCTTGGGGGACAGGAGCCACACTGAGGCAGAGATTCTGTCAGCTTTGCAGGGGCAGGTTCAGAGGTGTTTGATGCCATGCCAGCTTAAGGCAGGAATGGTGGTTTGCGACAATGGCACCAACCTCCTCTCCGCCCTCTGACAGGGACAACTGACCCATGTGCCCTGTTTGGCTCAAGTCCTTAACTTGGTGGTGCAGCTGTTCTTGGGCAGGTAACCAGGCTTACAGGATGCCCTAAGGCATGCCAGGAAAGTCTGTGTGCATTTCCGCAGGTCATATAATGCCAGTGCTTGGCTGGCTGACCTCCAAAAGGAATTTAACCTGCCCAAGAAGCGCCTAATGTGTGACATGCCCACCAGGTGGAACTCAATGTTGGCCATGCTGCAATGGCTGCACACGCAGCAGAGGGCCATCAATGAGTACCTGTGTGACTATGGCATCAGGACAGGGTCAGGGGAGCTTGTTTTTTTTTCCCCACGCCAGTGGGCCATGATCAGGGATGCATGCACTGTCTTGTCACCATTTGAGGAGGCCATGAGGATGGTGAGCAGTTACAGTGCATGCATCAGTGACACTGTCCCCCTTGTCCACTTGTTGGAGCACACGCTGCATGGAATAATGGACAGGGCACTTGAGGCAGAACAGAAGCAGGAAGAGGAGGACTTCCTTAGCTCTCAAGGCCCCCTTTATCCAGACAGTGTTCCTGCGTGCCCGCCGATCACACAGGAAGAGGAAGAGGAGGAGCAGGATTGTGTCAGCATGGAGGTGGAGCCTGGCACTCAGCCTCAGCAGCAGTCTTTAAGGGATCATTTACAGTCCAAAGAAACCCATGGAGTTGTACGTGGCTGGAAGGCGGTGGCTGCAGATCATGTCGTCCTTAGTGACCCAGAGGACTCCGGGCCGAATGCCTCAGCAAACCTACACTGCATGGCCTCCCTGATCCTGCAAAGCCTGCGGAAGGATCCTCGTATTCGTGGTATCAAGGAGAGGGATCAATACTGGCTGCCAACCCTCCTTGATCCATGTTACAAGGGTAAGGTTGCGGACCTTATTTTGTCATTGCAGAGGGAGCAGAGGATGAAACATCTTCGGGAGGCCTTGCAGAAAGGTCTGTGCAATGCGTCCCCAGAGACTGGGAGGTTAAAAATTCCTGTTCCTGGACAACGTGTTGCTGAGGCTTTGGTCAGTCAAAGAAGAAGCGGTGGAGAAGGTGGCCGTCTGACCAATGCGTTCAGACAATTTTTTAGTCCTCAGCTCCAAGGTATGATTGGTTCCAGCAACCATCACCGGCGTCTGTTTTACATGATGCAGGAATACCTAGGGGCAAGATCTGATTTGGACACCTTTCCCACCGAAAATCCTCTGGGTTACTGGGTCTTGAGGATGGATCACTGGCAAGAGCTTGCACAGTATTCAATTGAGCTACTGGCCTGTCCTACATCCAGCGTTCTTTCAGAACGCACATTCAGTGCTGCTGGAGGCTTTGTAACTGATCACAGGGTGCACCTGTCCACCGACTTGGTCGATCGACTGACCTTCATAAAAATGAATTAGTCTTGGATCACCACCAGCTACCAAGCACCTGATGCTGATGTAACCGAATATTTTTTTTTTAAATGTCAGATCCCTTCAAGACTGCCTATGCTGATGCTGAGTGACTATCCTGTTATGCTGAGTGACAATCCTCTTCCTCCTCAATGATCATGCTGAGAGCTTGTAAGAATATTTTTGTTTCTGGGCATCACCACCAGTGGCTAGAGTATTTGTGAGGGGTTGCAGTGTTGTGGCACCAGCACCAGTGCCTAAGGCCCAATTTTTCAGCCCCTGTTTAACAGGGGCATGTAATTACAATTTTTGATGCAGTACTTTGCAGCAGAGCTCGTTCCTGTGCTCCAATTAGAGTATCTGTGAGGGGTTGCAGTGTTGTGGCACCAGCACCAGTGCCTAAAGCCCAATTTTTCAGCCCCTGTATAACAGGGGTGTGTAATTACCATTCTTGATCTAATATTTCACAGCAGGGCTCATTTCTGCGCCCACCAAGAGTAACTGTGAAGACTTAATGTTGTGGCACCACCACCACCAAAGGCCCATTTTTTCTGACCCTGTTCAACAAAGGCATGTAATTACAATTATTGATCTAATATTTCACAGCAGGGCCCGTTCCTGCACTCACCAAGAGTAACTGTAAGGGCTTACAGTGTTGTGGCAACACCAACACCTATATAGGGCATATATGTATATAGGGCAGGCCCCTACTTTCAAACATCCAACTTACAAACAACTCCTACTTGCAAACGGAAGGAGACAACAGAAAGTGAGATGAAATCTACCCCTAGGAAGGGAAATTCTCTCCTGTAAGAGTTAATATGGGAAAAACGTGTCTCCTCTCCACTGATGCTTTATCACCAATCCTTGTTTCACTAAAAACCCCAAATTGTCAAAAAACATTTGTCATTGGGACAGAAAGTGAGGTGAAATATTCTAAAGAGGTGCCAGACAGCAAAACAAATGTTACAGGGGGGATAACCCTTCCCTATGTTTTCCAAAAAGCTTAAAATAGATTTTTTGTCTGGAGCTACACTTTAAAAATGTACCAGTTCAAAATTACAAACAGATTCTACTTAACAACAAACCTACAGTCCCTGTCTTGTTTGCACCACCTGTATACTTCTGTTCAGACACACCTTTCCTTTTTTTAATTTGGGTGTGGGGTTCCCCTTAATATCCATACAAGACCCAAAGGGCTTGGTAATGGACTGGGGGGTACCCATGCCATTTGTCTCACTGATTTTCATCCACATTACATTACAGCCGTAAGCA
The DNA here is from genome assembly GCF_042186555.1 of Aquarana catesbeiana. Classification (NCBI taxonomy): domain Eukaryota; kingdom Metazoa; phylum Chordata; class Amphibia; order Anura; family Ranidae; genus Aquarana; species Aquarana catesbeiana. The sequence continues at coordinate 732,810,620 of NC_133326.1, read as the reverse complement.
GTTTTAAATGACTTTTATTCCTTTAAAACTGTCATTTTGTGCAGGGACTGTTCTAAGCCCGGGAAGCACGTGTCACTTTACAGGCATACTATAGACACCCCCCAGGTACGATATTTAAAGGAATATTTCACTTTTTTTTTTCACTTTAAGCATCATTAAAATCACAGCTCCCGAAAAAACGGCCGTTTTTAACCACTTCCCTACCCGCCTATAGTCAAATGACATCCACAGATGGGATCTCCCATCCTGGGTGGACGTCATATGACGGGCTCGGGTTCCCGGCCGCCTAGGGGGCGCGAGCGCGCCCACCGTCTTGCTCGGGACCCAGTGCGTGCGATTGCCCGTTAATCGGGCCGGAGCGTGGATCTGTGTGTGTAAACACACAGATCCACGTCCTGTCAGCTCAGAGGAGAGCGATCTGTGTTCCCAGAACAGCGGAACACTGATCGGTCTCCTCCCCTTGTAGGTCCCCGCCCCCTACAGTTAGAAGCATTCCCTAGGAAACACATTTAACCCCTCCCCGCCCCCTAGTGGTTAACCCCTTCACTGCCTGTCACATTTACACAGTAATCAATGCAATTTTATAGCATTGATCGCTGTATAAATGTGAATGGTCCCAAAAATGTGTCAAAAGTGTCCGATGTGTCCGCCATAATGTCGCAGTCACGAAAAAAAATCGCGATCGCCGCTATTATTAGTAAAAAAAATAAATAAATATATTTTTTTTAAAAATGCCATAAATCTATCCCATATTTTATAGACGCTATAACTTTTGCGCAAACCAATCAATATACGCTTATTGCAATTTTTTTTACCAAAAATATGTAGAAGAATACGTATCGGCCGAAACTGAGGAAAAATTTGTTTTTTTTTTTTTTTTAATTTGGATATTTATTATATCAAAAAGTAAAAAATATTGTGTTTTTTTCAAAATTGTCACTCTTCTTTTGTTTATAGCGCAAAAAATAAAAACCGCAGAGGTGATCAAATACCACCAAAAGAAAGCTCTATTTGTGGGGAAAAAAGGACGTCAATTTTGTTTGGGTACAACGTCGCACGACCGCGCAATTGTCGTTTAAAATGCGACAGTGCTGAAAACTAAAAATTGGTCTGGGAAGGAAGTGGGTGAAAAGGCCCGGTATTGAACCTGTTAAAACTTTTTTTGCATTGACCCTTAGATCTCCCATTCATTTTTATGTATATTGTCGGGACCCAACAATACATTAGAGCCGCAAGCAGTTTTAAATGACATTTCTTCCTTTAGAAATGTCATTTTGCTGTGGTACTGTTCTAAACACAGGAAAGATGCACTACTTTACAGGCAGACTAAGGACACCCCCCCCAGGCACAATATTTAAAGGAATATTTCATTTTTATTGTTTCACTTTAAGCATTATGAAAATTACTGCTCCTGAAAAAACGGACAGTTTTAAAACTTTTTTTTGCATTGATACATGTCCCCCGTGGCAGGACCCGGGTCCCCAAACACTTTTTAGGACAATACCATGCAAATTAGACTTTAAAATTAGCACTTTTGATTTCGAACGTTTGAGTCCCATAGACTTCAATGGGGTTCTAAAGTTCGCGCAAATTTTCGGTCCATTCGCAGGTTCTGGTGCGAACCGAACCGGGGGGTGTTATAGGGCGTACACACGGTCGGACTTTGTTCGGACATTCCGACAACAAAATCCTAGGATTTTTTCCGAAGGATGTTGGCTCAAACTTGTTTTGTCTACACACGGTCGCACAAAGTTGTCGGAAAATCCGATCGTTCTAAACGCGGTGACGTAAAACACGTACGTCGGGACTATAAACGGGGCAGTGGCCAATAGCTTTCATCTCTTTATTTATTCTGAGCATGCGTGGCACTTTGTCCGTCGGATTTGTGTACACACGATCGGAATTTCCGACAACGGATTTTGTTGTCGGAAAATTTTATCTCCTGCTCTCCAACTTTGTGTGTCGGAAAATCCGATGGAAAATGTCCGACGGAGCCCACACACGGTCGGAATTTCCGACAACACACTCCGATCTGACATTTTCCATCGGAAAATCCGACCGTGTGTACGGGGCATTAGGCTCATCCCTATTAGAGAGGAGCTGAACCCAGAGGTCCTGCAGAGCTGACTGGAAGGGAAACACCAGAAAGAATCTAATTCTGCTTACAGTGAGTACAGATCTGTGTCATGGGGCTTATCCTGTGAGGGCCATCCCTTCAGCTAGAAGAGTCAGTGGATTGGTGTCAGTCAAGGGGATGATAAAGAGTGTCCTGAAGATAAAGTAATTGCATCAAGTCTGCTGCTAGAGAGCAAGAGGACTTAATTCTTCCAAACAAGTGCCAGTATGGTAAAGCAGCGTATCTGCTTCCACAAGCAATCCGGTGAGCAGGGTGGCCACCGGGGGGGGGGGGGGTGGTTGTTTGCTGCCCCCAAACAAAAAACCACGAGGCGCTACTGCCGGTGAGGCCAAGAGAGAGTTGTCCTTATCTACTGTGAATAGTTCAGTTGGGGTATCCCACTATTCCCTTCTCCCATCCAAGTTCCACAATAAATATAGAAAACCCAAACACCAGGGACTGTTTATTGATTAACAAGCAAACAGGAGTAAGTGAAAACCCCTAGCAATTGCCTGCAGGTAACCAGAGGGAGGTCTACGAAGTCAACACACAGCAAGCCCTACAGGGACAGTGCTACATACTATAGCAATGTTTCTGGCTGGCGTTCCGCTTTAACATAGGGCCTGGAATTGCTCTTCTCCTGGTCTCCTTATTTCTCCCCTCCCCAGGTGTACCTAGATCCGGTGTATGTGGTCTCTGTGGTCGTTCCCATTCAGGAGATGCTGAGTTCGTCTTCCAGAGCCACTCAACAGACATCAGTGGAACTTTGCTGCGGCACATAAAAGAAGAGTTTGTCCCTGCTGGACTTGTGTCTCATAGGTTCCTCCTGAGTAGGGATGAGCCCGATGTTCAAGCCGAACAGCGAACAATATACGGCATTCACAGCAAATTTGAAAGCCGTGGAACGCCGTTAAAGTCTATGGGACACTAACATGAAAAATCAAACGTGCTAATTTTAAATATGCAAATTTTAAATATATGCAAATTATTGCCATAAAAAGTGTTTGGGGACCCAGGTCCTGTCCCAGGGGACATGTATCAATGCAAAAAAATGTTATAAAAATGGCTGTTTTTTTTAGGAGCAGTGATTTCATAATGCTTAAAGTGAAACAATAAAAATTAAATATTCCTTTAAATATCGTGCCTGGGGGGTGTCCTTAGTCTGCCTGTAAAGTAGCGCATCTTTCATGTGTTTAGAACAGTACCACAGCAAAATGACATTTCTAAAGGAAGAAATGTCATTTAAAACTGCTCGCGGCTCTAATGTATTGTTGGGTCCCGGCAATATACATAAAAGTGAATGGGAGATCTAAAGACTTGGATCGTGCTGGTTCTGGACAAGGACGCTTTTTTACGGCAGAGATAATCCTGTTGAGGAGGGGGGTCTGTCACATTTGGTGGCAAGGGGTGGGATTTGTTCTTCCTGGCTGTGAGGCTATGAGGCAACCCAGAGGTGAATGGAACATCACTACAACAAACTTAAAAGGACAACCCTCAAAGATCAGATCTGGTGGAAGCTCGAGGCAGAATAGCCAATAGAAAACCTAAAGCACCACTCATCACAGGGCTAATGGAAGATGATCAGGCGAGCATCGTACGGGCAAAAGAGACAGATGTCTACAACTTCCACAAGGAGGTACAGTGGCGCTAAGCCCTGTGCAGACCCTCCCCATTGGCTGAGATAGTCTCTTTGGTACTGGCAGACACCAAGGCACTACGACTCGCAGAGCTGGGGCAGCAGCCAGGAAGATCCACTCCAACCAGTGTCTCCGGGGGGGGGGGGTCGAAAAGAAGAAGTTGCTGTACACCGCCTTTAAAACCTTCTCTGAAGCGGATGGAGACATTGATGGGTTATTACAAGATTTTTTAGAGCCAGTGTTGCCTCCAGGGGATCGCAGTTACAGACTGGGTAACCATTCTGGTCAGCAGGTTGTCAGGCCAAACAGCCGAGGCATACAGGGCAGTAGCCAATGAGGACTGTGTGATCTATGAGCGAGTCAAAGAACAGATACTGGCCCACTATTCGTTAACCCCTGAGGCATATCAAAGTTCCAGAGTCTGAAAAAAGAGGATAAGGACTCTTACACTGAGTGGGGTCATCGTCTACAACATGCTGTGAAAGTCACGTGCAGACGTAACGCGTAGGGAGTGGCCGGAGGCTAAACTAAGATACCGGAAGTGACCTGAGAACGGCGCTCAGATGCCACAAGATTTATTTTACTGCTTGTCTTGATTTTATTTATTGTAAGAGTCCAGTTTTTTGATTAAATAAAAGCATCTGACATTTAACAATACTACACTATTGGAATACTCTTTTCCTCCATTCCTTCCTTGTTCTCTCCCCCGCCCCCCCGCGGAGTACAAGAACATTATAAGGATTTAAAGCTTCCATTGAAGTTTCCAGTTGGCTGGAGCGGAGGACCCCCTGGTGGTTGATGCTGGAATAGCGGAATATAGAATTTTTACACAACTCTATGCTGTTGATTAAAGATATTGAGGTGAAAGTTTTGTGAACCTATTGATAGGATTTTATACCTCTCACATGCAAGATGTGGCGAACTGTCTTATCCTATTTTTAAAGGGACATTTTGGATATCAATTTGGAAGAAAACATCTGACTAGAAGATTATTACCATACTAATGTTTATATAATCTTATCTATTTATATATGCCCCCGGACTGATTTATTACTTTATTTGTGTTAGGCACTGGTTACACTTTATATTGCTGGAGAGCGGGATCATTGATTGATTATGCTGTGAAAAGTTGGGTCCAGGGCTGCCAGGCAACTAAGGTGGAGGAGGTGCTCGAGCTTATTCTCCTTGAACAATTATTTTATGGTGTTCCCCAGGATGTTTGTAACTGGGTGAGAGACCGACACCCACTAACACTGCAGAAAGTGACTAGCCTGGCAGATGAATTTCAGGATGCCCAGAGGGGATCCACAATGGCACCCAGCCTGGCAGCAGCCAGGCCTCTATATCAACCTGTTATGGCTCTTTTACCGCCTGCGAGACAACCAGGGGGAGCAGCTCATTACATGCCAGCAGCAGAATCCTGGTGAACGGGGCCAAAATGTTATGGATGTAATCAGATGTGCCAAATGCAAGACAGATGCCCACAGAATCACAGTAGGGGTGCCTCTCCGTGGCATACTGGCAATCCAGGCCAGGGCTCCACATACTGTGTGCATTGAGAAGAATACTATACCCATTACCATTTACCGTCTCATAAAGGCAGTAATGGAGGAAGATTTTGAAGTTCTGTATGAGGCCAATCCAATAAAAGCAGTGGAGGATAATAGATAACATCACTGACAGGTCGTGTGGATTAATGATCAAGTGGCCCATGGATTGCAGGACACAGGAGCCACCCTTACTCTGGTTCAACCACAACTGATATGTAAACCTGAGAAAACTGGGCTCTCTGTCATGGTGTGGGTAGCTGGGGGACATGTGTGCCATCTACCCACTGCTCGGGTACATCTAGGTTGGGGAGCCGGTGCCCAAAACATTGAAGTTGGGCTTATGCCGAATTTACCTACCGAGGTACTATTGGGGAAATTACCTCGGACTCTTAACTTCTACAATTATCCCTGCTACAGAGGAGGAAGTACATCCAATCACCACCCGGTTACAGGCAAGGGAAGACACAGCTGTCATGGTGCACGTTGGCACCAATGACAAAGTCAGAGGCAGGTGAAGTGTCCTAAAGGACGATTTTACTGACTTGGGAGCTAAATTGAGGAAAAAAACCTCCAAGGTAGTATTCTCAGGAATACTACTGGTACATCGAGCCACACCAGAAAGGCAGAGGGAGATTAGGGAAGTAAACAAGTGGCTGAGGAACTGGTGAATTAAGGAGGGGTTTGGGTTCCTGGAGGACTGGGCCAACTTCTCAGTCGATAACCAGTACTATAGAAGGGACAGACTGCACCTAAATGAGGAGGGTGCAGATCAGCTGGAAATGATGATGGCCCAAAAGTTAGAGGGGTTTTTTTACTAGGCAATGGGGGGAAGGGTCCAGAGGTAGAGATAGTCAGCGTGGAACATGTTCCAGAGGGTAGTATTGGGGGCATTCGTGGTAGGGTAACCAAAGCACATAAACCCAAGGTAAGTATAGTAGCAAGTCCTAATTGCAATCTCGGAACACCCAATAAGAGGACAGTATGCGACTGGTCTAAACTACGTGGCATGTTCACCAATGTCAGGAGCCTGGCGGACAAGATGGGTGAACTAGAGATACTGTTGGACGAGGAGGATTGGAATTTTGTGAGAATTTCAGAGGCCTGGTTCAACAGCTCTCATGATTGGCTGGCAACCATTCAAGGGTATACCCTATACCGCAAGGATAGAAAGGGTAAAAAAGGGAGAGGGTTATGCCTATATATCAAGAATAATGTACAAGTGAATGTGAGAGATGACATCACTAAGGGAGCTAGGGAGGAGGTGGAATCCTTATAGGTAGAGCTTCAAAGGGATGAAGCTAAGGGAAAAATAATACTGGGAGTATACTATAGGCCCCCTAACCTGAGGGAGGAAGGGGAGACAGATCTCCTATCACAAATTGGAGTAGCAGCAAGGATGGGAAGTGTTATCATAATGGGGGATTTTAATTATCCAGACATAGACTGTCCAGAGGGAACCAAGCACTCATCTAAGGCTCGCCAGTTCCTAAATGTCTTGCAGGACAATTTTATGGGTCAGATGGTAGACGCACCAACTAGAAATAAAGCGTTACTGGATCTACTGATTACCAACAATACAGACCTGATCATGGATGTGGAAATACGAGGCAATTTAGGTAACAGCGATTACAGGTCAATTGGCTTCAATATAAATCACACAAATAAGAAACATAAGGGGAATACAAAATCACTGAATTTCGAAAGAGCCAACATCCCTAAACTACGAACCTTGCTAGAAGGCATAAATTGGGATAAAATCTTAGGAACAAAGAACACGGAGGAGAAATGGGTTTGCTTTAGGAGCATAGTAAATAAGAGCATTAGCCAATGCATCCCATTGGGTAATAAATTTAAAAGAGCAAGCAAAAGTCCTGGATGGCTTAACTCCAATGTAAAAATGCATATAAAAGCAAAGGAGAGGGCCATCAGAAAATGCAAGGTTTAGGGATGATCATCAGCATTCAGACTTTTGTTCATAAACACCTGGAGGATGGGGTAAGCAGTGCAATCTCTGTATTTGCGGACAATATTAAGCTAGCAGGGCAATAACTTCTCTGCAGGATGTGGAAACCTTGCAAAAAGATCTGAACACATTAATGGGGTGGGCAACTACATGGCAAATGAGGTTCAATGTAGAAAAATGTAAAATAATGCATTTGGGTGGCAAAAATACGAATACAGTCTATACACTGGGGGGAGAACCTCTGGGGGAATCTAGGATGGAAAAGGACCTGGGGGTCCTAGTAGATGATAGGCTCAGCAATGGCATGCAATGCCAAGCTGCTGCTAACAAAACAAACAGAATATTGGCATGCATTAAAAGAAATTAACTCTGGAGACAAAACAAAAATTCTTCCGCTCTACAAGACTCTGGTCCGGCCGCACTTGGAGTATGCTGTCCAGTTCTGGGCACCAGTCCTCAGGAAGGATGTACTGGAAATGGAGCGAGTACAAAGAAGGGCAACAAAGCTAATAAAGGGTCTGGAGGATCTTAGTTATGAGGAAAGGTTGTGAGCACTGAACTTATTCTCTCTGGAGAAGAGACGCTTGAGAGGGGATATGATTTTAATTTACAAATATCGTACTGGTGACCCCACAATAGGGATAAAACTTTTTTGCGGAAGGGAGTTTAACCACTTGCTTACCGGGCACTTAAACCCCCCTCCTATCCAGACCAATTTTCAGCTTTCGGCGCTGACGCACTTTGAATGACAATTGCGTGGTCATACAACACTGTACCCAAATGAAATTTTTATCATTTTTTCACCACAAATAGAGCTTTCTTTTGGTGGTATTTGATCACCTCTGCGGTTTTTACTTTTTATTAAAAAAATTTAAAAAACTGAATTTTTTTTAAAAAAAAAGTTTATTTTTTTATATTTTGTTTTAAAAAATTTTAAACGGGTAATTTTTCTCCTTCATTGATGTACGCTGATAAGGCGGCAGTGATGGGCACTGATAGGCGGCAGTGATGGGCACTGATGGGTGGCAGTGATGGGCACTGATGGGTGGCAGTGATGGGCAGCACTGGCAGGTGGCACTGATTGGCACTACAGGTGGGCATTGATAGGTGGTACTTGTGGGCACTGATAGGTGGTACTTGTGGGCACTGTTAGGTGGCACTGTGGGCACTGTTAGGTGGCACTGTGGGCACTATTAGGTGGCACTGTGGGCACTATTAGGTGGCACTTTTATTGGGCACTGATGAGGCAGATGTGCCTCTTCCACTTGGGGACCGATGTCCCTCACATCCGATCCGGTGATCGGCTTTTTTTTCTACTCGCGCTGTCAGCGTGAGTAAAAAAAAAAAACGATTACCGATCTTTTGTTTACATCATGTGATCAGCTGTCATTGGCTGACAGCTGATCACATGGTAAGGGGCCGGGACCGGCCCCTTACACAGATCGGTGATCAGCCGAGTCTCAGTGACTCGGTGATCACAACGCGCCCGGCGCGCGCCCTGCAGGGCGCACGCAGGGAGCGTGCACAGGGGAGGACGTCATATGACGTCCTCCCGGGAATGTAGGTCCGCGCTGTAGCCGTCATTCGGCTATAGCGCGGATGCCAAGCGGTTAACAAGAAACATGGCCATGCATTAAAATTTGAAGAAAAGAGGTTTAACCTTAAAGTGGAGTTCCACCCAAAAAAAAATGTAATTTATGTGCATAAAGAAAATTAAAAAAATACATTTGGAGAAATTTTTTTTTTACTCACCTCTAAATGCATGTTGCTTGGGGGTCCCTCGTAGTCTGCCTCCTTCAGCGCCTGGGCTCTTGACGTCACTTCCCTTGGCGCAGGAAGGGAGATCAGCTCTGCCCCCTCCCTCTTGTCAATCATCTGGGACACGTCACAGGTCCCAGATGATTGTGTGGCCAATCACGGCGAGTGGCGCCGCTCGCGCATGTGCAGTGGGTGCCCGGCTGTGAAGCCACAGCCAGGCGCCCACAGTTACAATGCCGGCACCGCTGAGCAGAAGGGGAGACGAGCGGGGATTCGATCCCCCGCATCACTGGACCCTGGAACAGGTAAGTGTCCGATTATTAAAAGTCAGCAGCTGCAGTATTTGACTTTTTTTTTTTTAAGCGAACTCCGCTTTAAACTACGTAGAGGGTTCTTTACTGTAAGAGCGGCAAGGATGTGGAATTCCCTTCCACAGATGGTGATCTCAGCGGGGGGCATCAGTGGTTTCAAGAAACTATTAGGTAAGCATCTAAACAACCACAACATACATGGATATACAAGGTAATACTGACATATAATCATACACATAGGTTGGACTTGATGGTCTTTTTTCAACCTCACCTACTATGTAACTATATAACTATGTTACCGCTTCATCCCACTCCAATAGGGCTTAGGTAAGACCTTCTACCTCTGACATGGACCCTGCCCTATCTATCTTGACTTGGGACTGTCCAGAAGACTTTGGATGGGAGACATTAGAGGACAATACCCTTGCTCCATATAGACAGAAAGCATGGTCGGATCCGGGAGGGATGGGTGATGTTAGGTTTGAGTGGGACCGAGAGAAGCTATATAGGATCACCGGGGGAGCGGAGAGAGGAGTGGCCCAGATTCCCAGATTCTGTGTGGACTATAGGCGACTGATTGACCGGAAGGTGACTGACGCCTACCCCATGCCCCGTGTGGACTAACTATTAGACAGAATCGCCTGGGGACGCTACATCATTACCATTGATCTTTCCCCTCGACCCAGAGGCCATCCTGTTCCAGTTTAGGGTCATGCCATTTGGAATGAAAAACACACCCGCTTCCTTCCAGCAGATGGTGGATGGGTTGCAGGATTTTACCTGCGCCTACCTAGATGATATTTCCATCTACAGTAACACCTGTGAAGAACACCTCCGCCACATAGGGATAGTGTTAGATCGGATAAGGGGAGAAGGACTGACTGTTAAATCAGACAAATGCCACATCAGTATGTCCAAAGTTCAGTACCTGGGACACCGGGTGGGGTGTGGGAAAGAGAGACCCAAGCCAGCTAAAATTGAAGCTGTGGCCAATTGGCCCATGCTACATACCAAGACACAAGTGTTAGCCTTTCTAGGTACCGCTGGGTACTATCGTAAGTTTGTCCTTAATTATAGCACCATTGCCAAGTCCCTGAATGACGTAAAAGTCATTCCCGACAAGTCTTGTGGTCCCCGGAGTGTGAAGCAGCTTTCCAACAACTTAAACAATCACTAATTTAGGCTCCAGTATTAGCAGCTCCTGACCCCTCCAAACATTTTATTGTCCATACAGACGCATCCAAGTTCAGGCTGGGAGCAGTCCTGAGTCAAGTCAGAGAGAGGACGAGAATGACCATCCTGTGGCTTACATCAGCCGCAAGCTCTTACCCCAGGTGGTTGTCTATGCTACTATAGAGAAAGAATGTTTGGCTTTAGTATGGGCTTTGCGGAAATTTCAGCCCTATCTCTACGGCTGATCCTTTACCGTCCTTATGGATCACAATCCTTTGGTAAGACTAAACCGAGTATAATGGGGATAATGGACGACTGCTTGCGGTGGAGTTTGGCCCTGCAGCCGTACAGCCTTACAGTTCAGTATGATCCAGGGAAACAGAATGCCAAAGCCAATGGCTTGTCTCGGCAAACAGAGCTGGAATCGTGGACATCCCCAAGCGGACCCCTGAGGATCACGCCGGGTCTGCCTACCATGAGACATGGGGGAGCATTGTGACAGTACCAGTCCCATTTAGTCTCTGTCCTTGTTTCACTGGATTACCTGTTCCTTGAACCAGCCAAGTTAGCTAATGTTATGTGCTTGTACTGGACATTTCTGGGTATATTTGCCTGATGTGCCCTAGTCATTCCTTGTGACACTGACATTGGAAATAACACTGTTTTCACTGACCATACAGCACATTGTTACCCAGATTTAAGTGTGACTGCTGTCCCATATTCCTAAGTTACTGGGCAGTCACACTTCTCCCAGCTGGGCTTGTGAAACTATTATCGACCACCATTGTTACCATGCCCAGCTCCTTTTACTTTTTGTATTATGTGTTTCTTGCCTGAAGACTAGGGGCAGGGAGGAGAGGGAAGGGGGTATTCCTCCAACAGCCCTCCCTTCTGATAAAGTTGTCTATTCTTCAAATGTTTGAATACCTGTGTGTCCCTTATTGCTGATTGGACAGTTTACCCCACCCTGAATCTAAGGGAAGGATGCTCTCTGTCAGGTTTAGTCAAGGAAAACAACATTTGTATTTATTTCTTCTTCTTTGAGGAATGCAGGAATTCAGAGATTGTCAGGTTACACTGCCACCTACAGGAAGAATGGAACACTGGTAAACAAAACTGTGTGACCAGTATAGCCCCTCCTACTCCCAGTATGCCTTAGTTTTGTGGGAGTGTCCAGGAGGAGGAATGCCTTTTCCATGTATATTTTATAATAAAAAATGAATTTTGGGATAAAGTTTGACTGTGTTCTGACATTGTGTACAGATGGAAATCTCAGGAGGACCGTCATAGGGGAATAGAAAAGGGTCTTCACCAACCACAAGATTTGAGGAGCACAACTGCCTACAATGTCTTTGTATGATGGTGGATTAACACTGGGAACTCATTTGAGGGGCAGCACATACTTTTGCCTCCACCTGAGGATACCCTACCTCACCTCACAATACCATCCCCTCCACCTGAGGAGACCCCACCCCATCTCACCCAATACCATCCCCTCCACCTGGGAAGACTCTACCTCACCTAATATTGTTCCCTTGACCTGAGGAGACCCCACCTCACCCGATACCGTCCTCCCCACCCGACGAGACTCCACCTCACCCAATACCGTCCCCTTCACCCAAGCAGGGCCTGACTCACCCAGTACTATCCCCTCCACTTGAGGACACCCTGCCTCACCTAATACCATCCCCTCCACCTGAGGAGACCCCACCTAACACCACCCCCTCCACCTGAGCAGACCCCACCTCACCTAACACATCCCCTCCACCTGAGGAGACCCCACCGCACCTAATTCCATCCCCTCCACCTGAGGAGACCCCCACCTCACCCAATACTGTCCCCTCCACCTGAGGAAAGCCCACCTCACCCAATACCGTCCCCTCCACCTGAGGAGAGCCCACCGCACCCAATACTGTCCCCTTCACCTGAAGAGACCTCACCTCATCAAATACGCCCCCCTCCACCTTGTTTGTGATATCTAGCAGACTTTGTGTTGTGAGATCTCTTATTCCTACCATCCACAGCACAGACATCTCTTCCCTATTCCTACCTACAGCAGACATAGGTGTGGCTGCAGCTCTGACAGACTCATATTTTCATAGAAGGGAAAGGTGCTTCACCAGAGACCTCAGAAGATTCTTCATTCTCCTGGCTGCACATACCTTCTTATTACCCATAGCAAGGTGTGATTGGATTGGGCTATCATTTCTTCACCCACCACTAGATATCCTCAATGCTTCATCTGCATTTTGTGCATCTAACTTGGGGCCAGTGGCGGCTGGTGCTCCATTTTTTTAGGGGGGGCGCAACAAAATCTCAACCAACCCCCCCCCCAAGTTACTTGCCCGTGATGGGGCCGATAGATAGATAAATAGATAGATAGATAGATAGATAGATAGATAGATAGATAGATAGACAGACATATAGATAGATATACAGATAGATAGATATACAGTTATACAGATAGATATACAGATAGACAGATATACAGATAGATATACAGATAGATAGATATACAGATAGATATACAGTTATATAGATAGATAGATATACAGCTATATAGATATACAGATAGATAAATATGCAGTTATATAGTTAGATAGATAGATAGATAGATAGATAGATAGATAGATAGATAGATAGATAGATAGATAGATAGATAGATAGATAGATAGATAGATAGATAGATATGAGATGATAGAATGCACAGCATGACTGTAGGACGCAGTGCTGGGAGCCCCCGTGATATACACATACAGGAGATGTGTAATGAAGGCTCCAGCAGATTGTCGGGTGAAGGGCTGGAGCAGAGGTTGATTCCAGGCAGGGCAGAGGTGAAGCATGGATCCCTCAACCCTCCGATCACAGACTAAGAAGAGTATAACACGGTGGACAGACAAAGGCTGTTAGTAACACATTAACTTACCTTGCTTCTCCATTCACACCAGCCGAAACAGGAAGTGACACGCCGCCCGGTGACAGCACCGCCCAGAAATGAAGACATGAAGGAGAATGCAGGAGTAGTGATCATTAGTCAGTCACTGCTCAGGCTCAGTTGACTCGACCGATCAAGCAACAGGAGCACCTCATCATGGCATATAGGAGGAATAGAAACACAAACAAGATGAGTATATATACCCCTACTTCCTTCAACCATGATCCAATGGAAAATAAAAAAATCACCAAAGTTTCCCGGACCCTTAAAAGGATTCCAACTTGGATCTAACCTTATCCATATGGACTTGAACTTTGTCACTAGTATCCTCGACCCAGGTACAAAAGTCTTCTCCTATGTAAAGAAGGGGGGGGTACTAATGCACGAACCACCAGGGTAATACAATCTAAACCTAATAGCAGTAGCTGCCAACATAAAATAGTAATCAAAACTAAAACATATATAATAAATAGCAGAAAATGTGGCACTTACTAAAAAAATGTTAAACCCACATGGGTAGCTGTCAAAGGTGATAACTGACTGATCAATTAACATTAATTGGGCAAATAATTAATATAACCTAAGCTAAATGGCCCACTAACATTGGTGGGACATGTGCAAATATAAAAAGCTTTCAACAAAGGAAATAGCATCCAGTGCTATGATGACTTCAAAATATAATCAAATCACATAGATACATTTTGGATAACTAATGTGCATCAACATGATAAAGTGCATATAATAAACAATCAATAAATTACATAATTCATCATAAATATTCCAAATGGACATGTGCAAAAGAGCAAATAATTAAAATAAATTCTGACATATAGTATTTTAATGGCGCATAAGAGAAAAGTCCCATATAAGGTGCAGCAGTGATTGAGATATCTTTAAAAACGTGTCAGCAAAAAGATCATCACATTAAAGTGTATGTGCCACCGTCCAATATGTTTCCACCATGCAATGTGTTACACACTATTTGCCCCAGCCTCTCACCTCATGTACCGATAAATTGTGCCTCTCTGGTGTTTCCCCACTGGGCGATCAATCACCTCCAGAACGTTCCCAATAGGATCAGAATCAATTGTTAAATGTACTCGTTGGCATGGAAAAGAAGAGGGAGGCATCCATAGTGTAGTACTTCGACAATAAATTTATTTAAAAAACGTAGTGACTTACAGTTAAAATACTAGGTAAACGGCATAGTATACACGAAAACCTCCGGTCTCGGCCGCGACCGGGAGTGACGGCACCCAGCTCTCTTCCCTGATGCGTTGCGTCACTGTCCACGTCACTTTTTCAAAAGGCATATATTTGGGTGTGCGGAACAGGCTTAAATAACGATACCGCTGTCATGGTAACCTTTTATTAAAACATCAGACAACTGTAAAGCTTGATAATTCCTATAGATCCACCTCAATAATAATCTTCTTAAGCACCTCACAGTAAATAAGATCCTTTAAATCTATACTTTGGAAACATAGTTTATCTAATGCGAAAAAACTGCTCTTTTTCATTACGAGGCTCCATCTAGTGGATGACTATATGTAAGGCAACAGGGAATTCGATGAGTGGAAAATATAAGTGCCAAATGTAGACCAACCAGTCTAGTAGATAATTTTAAAATTACAATCCCAATCACCACTAATAGGAAACTCCATCTAGTACATGTGTAGTACATGTACACAGGATCCCCGATCTCTCCTCTATGTTATCTTATCAGTACATGTACACAGGATCCCCGATCTCTCCTCTATGTTATGTTATCAGTACATGTACACAGGATCCCCGATCTCTCCTCTATGTTATCTTATCAGTATATGTACACAGGATCCCTGATCTCTCTTCAGTGTTATCTAATCAGTACATGTACACAGGATCCTCAATCTCTCCTCTATGTTATCTTATCAGTACATGTACACAGGATCCCCGATCTCTCCTCTATGTTATCTTATCAGTACATGTACACAGGATCCCCGATCTCTCCTCTGTTACCTTATCATTATATGTACACAGGATCCCCAGTCTCTCCTCTATGTTATCTTATCAGTACATGTACACAGGATCCCCAATCTCTCCTCAATGTTATCTTATCAGTACATGTACACAGGATCCTCAATCTCTCCTCTATGTTATCATATCAGTACATGTACACAGGATCCCCGATCTCTCCTGTCACGGAACGTCCCACACTCCGCTTGAGTGCTTCCGTCAGTATACCACTTCCTTGTAGTCTGGATACAGATATCAGATATTCCAACCACTCTCAAGCATAAAACAAGGCGAGACTTGCTTAGATGCTAACATGGACTGTTTTATTTAGAATCTAAATTGCAAGACTTTATATGCCGTTGGAACCTCCTCTAACAATACAACTGTAACCTAATTAACATGAGCTAATTATCTAAATCATTTACCCAGACTAGGTGACTACCTCTCCTAGCTCATTACCATAAACATAAACACAGGGTTAATTAGAACAAACAACAATGTGTGGAATACCCTTAGAACCTGTGGTAAGCCAAACTAAACTCATTTACATTAAACACATTATAGCAGAGAACAAGAGAGGTAGTTGGAGTTGATGACACCAGCATCTCCTCACAGTATGTGTCCCAACAGTATGAATCAAACAACATACAATATATACATATATACATGAATGAGTCCGATTAGTAGAGTTCAGACTGGATTTCTAATTCACCTCACAAAGAGTGTTGTTCCATTGAAAATCCAGGGCCCATAATCAAAAGGCAAGAGGCTTGCATTCAGTCCTCTCCAACAGCCTCTGTCCCGGCTAGGTCTGTCACATTTCTCCCCTTTTGGCTGGAGACTAACACAGGAGGAGACCCCAGACGGGTTGACTCTGAAGTTAGTCCATAGTTCCAGTCCTCTACTGCCTGTACCCACACAGTACCCCAAACAAATTGCTCCAAACAGAGTATTACTCACCCAGCCAACCTCTGCCTCTCTCAGAGAACATATCTGCCGCTGGGGAGAGACCCGGACTGGCCCTTCTTCCTGGAGTCCTTTCTGCCGCTGGAGAGAAGACAGGGGGACTGGGCTCACTCCATCATGCTGTTGGGGATCTGGGCCGACTGCCCAGCATCCCTGGGGTATACAGGTGGGGACTGAAGCCCCATCCACCGACACCAGATCAAGCTGCAGTTGTGAGGTGATGACTGCATTCTCTCCTTGGATCCTGATCTGCAGCTCGCGATAGACTGCCACCTCCTCACCTTGGGCCTCCACAATTGCTGCAGGTGTGGGGCAGAGGTCTTGGACCCTCTGTCCGGTTGCAGCACTTCTGCTGGGGGTTTGCCAGGTGGTTCCTCCTCTACAGAAACGTCTATTAAATCCCCAGTCTCTGGAATTGGTAAAAGTGTGGGACAAAGGTCTTGGACCCTCTGTTCAGTTACCAAATTTTCAGCTGGAGAAGTTTGTTGTAACTCCATAGATGCTGCTGGCAGAAAATCACATGTCCCTGTCAGTGTTGTGGGATAAAGGCCGACTACCTCTTCTCTCAAGAAGGCCGAAGCCACTGTTGGTGCTGAGCAGAGCACAGTAAACTTTGGCCCTGATAGCAGCTCTTCTGCTGGAGGCTCATCAGGTTGTTCTTTCTCAGCAGAAAAGTCTATCAAATCCCATGTCTCTGCAACTGATGTCTGGGGATAGAGGTTCACCATCTCCTGTCCATGGAACCCAGAAGATGCTATCATTGCTGGGCAGAGGTAAGCAGAGCTCTGCCCTGTTGTCAGCACTTCAGGTTTGGGGACGGCAATCTCCGGATTTCCCACTGCCAGTTCTCTGGCATGCTGCTGAACGTGTTCTAGCAGTTTCCTGTATGCCCTTTCCAGGTGCTGTTCCTTCCTTAGCAAATGGTCCAGATCAGTTTTGAGCTCTGAGACCCCTGCAAGACTGAGCATAGCCTCTCTATATTCTCGCAGGTCCTCAAGGGCAGGTTCCCCTTCATTGCCAAACACAAAACGATCTGTAAGGCTCTCCCACAGCAATCCAGGGCCGCCAAAGTCATATCCCTCCGGAGAGCATTCTGTTTTCTCCCCTAAATATCCCTCCTCTGCGTGCCATTGCAGATCCCGATAACGATTGTCCAGCTCTATCTCCTGCTGGACCAGCCTGTCCAATGCAGTCACCCATTGCTCCTGGGGCCGCTCTCCTAGGAATGCCATCCGCAATGCCCGTTGGTCACTGGCCCGTTGCTCTTGGGTTGGAAAGCACTTGCCCTGTTTTATACCAGCGAGCTGGAGGGCTCCAATCCAGAGCTCCACCCGAATTTGCTGCCTGAGCTCCAGGTATTCATCCTCAGACACAGTCCTGGTGTATGTTGAAAGGATGATCCACAGCAGCCCCGGGAACTCTGATGCCAGGTCCATATCTCCGCTGGGGTGACTGAAGTCTGCTATGCTGATCTTGGATCCAGTTGGAGGTTTGGATGTCCCAGACTGCAGGAAGTGTCCCGCTGCTTGCCACCAATGTCACGGAACGTCCCACAATCCGCTTGAGTGCGTCCGTCAGTATACCGCTTCCTTGTAGTCTGGATACAGATATCAGATATTCCAAGCGCTCTCAAGCATAAAACAAGGCGAGACTTGCTTAGATGCTAACATGGACTGTTTTATTTAGAATCAAAATTGCAAGACTTTATATGCCGTTGGAACCTCCTCTAACAATACAACTGTAACCTAATTAACATGAGCTAATTATCTAAATCATTTACCCAGACTAGGTGACTACGTCTCCTAGCTCATTACCATAAACATAAACACAGGGTTAATTAGAACAAACAACAATGTGTGGAATACCCTTAGAACCTGTGTTAAGCCAGACTAAACTCATTTACATTAAACACATTATAGCAGAGAACAAGACAGGTAGTTGGAGTTGATGACACCAGCATCTCCTCACAGTATGTGTCCCAACAGTATGAATTAAACAACATACAATATATACATATATACAAGACTGAGTCCGATTAGTACAGTTCAGACTGGATTTCTAATTCGCCTCACAAAGAGTATTGTTCCCTTGAAAATCCAGGGCCCATAAACAAAAGGATAGAGGCTAGCATTCAGTCCTCTCCAACAGCCTCTGTCCTGGCTAGGTCTGTGACATCTCCTCTGTTACATTATCAGTACATGTACACAGGATCCCCGATCTCTCCTCTATGTTATCTTATCAGTACACAGGATCCCCAATCTCTCCTCTATGTTATCTTATCAGTACATGTACACAGGATCCCCAATCTCTCCTCTATGTTATCTTATCAGTACATGTACACAGGATCCCTGATCTCTCCTCTATGTTATCTTATCAGTACACGTACACAGGATCCTCAATCTCTCCTATATGTTATCATATCAGTACATGTACACAGGATCCCCGGACTCTCCTCTGTTACCTTATCATTATATGTGCACAGGATCCCCGATCTCTCCTCTGTTATCTTATCAGTACACGTACGCAGAATCCCTGATCTCTCCTCTATGTTATCTTATCAGTACATGTACACAGGATCCCCGATCTCTCCTCTATGTTATCTTATCAGTACATGTACACAGGATTCCCGATCTCTCCTCTATGTTATCTTATCAGTACATGTAATAATAGCAGTAGCTGCCAACATAAAATAGTAATCAAAACTAAAACATATATAATAGATACCCTGTTTCCCCGAAAATAAGACCTTGCGTAATTGTCGGTGATGGCTGCAATATAAGCCCTACCCCCCATGTAAGCCCTAGTTAAAGTCCTTGTAGGTCTTATTTTGAGGGTAGGGCTTATTTTCGGGGAAACAGGGTAGGGCTTATTTGGGGGGTAGGGCTTATATTGCAGCCATCACTGACAATCACGCTAGGTCTTATTTTCGGGGAAACAGGGTAGCAGAAAATGTGGCGCTTACTAAAAAAATGTTAAACCCACATGGGTAGCTGTCAAAGGTGATAACTGACTGATCAATTAATATTAATTGGGCAAATAATTAATATAACCTAAGCTAAATGGCCCACTAACATTGGTGGGACATGTGCAAATATAAAAAGCTTCCAACAAAGGAAATAGCATCCAGTGCTATGATGACTTCAAAATATAATCAAATCACATAGATACATTTTGGATAACTAATGTGCATCAACATGATAAAGTACATATAATAAACAATCAATAAATTACATAATTCATCATAAATATTCCAAATGGACATGTGCAAAAAAGCAAATAATTAAAATAAATTCTGACATATAGTATTTTAATGGCGCATAAGAGAAAAGTCCCATATAAGGTGCAGCAGTGATTGAGATATCTTTAAAAACGTGTCCAAATGTGCAGCAAAAAGATCATCACATTAAAGTGTATGTGCCACCGTCCAATATGTTTCCACCATCCAATGTGTTACACACTATTTGCCCCAGCCTCTCACCTCATGTACCGATAAATTGTGCCTCTCTGGTGTTTCCCCACTGGGCGATCAATCACCTCCAGAACGTTCCCAATAGGATCACAATCAATGGTTAAATGTACTCGTTGGCATGGAAAAGAAGAGGGAGGCATCCATAGTGTAGTACTTCGACAATAAATTTATTAAAAAAACGTAGTGACTTACAGTTAAAATACTAGGTAAACAGCATAGTATACACAAAAAACCTCCAGTCTCGGCCGCGACCGGGAGTGACGGCACCCAGCTCTCTTCCCTGACGCGTTGCGTCACTGTCCACGTCACTTTTTCAAAAGGCATATATTTGGGTGTGCGGAAAAGGCTTAAATAACGATACCGCTGTCATGGTAACCTTTTATTAAAACATCAGACAACTGTAAAGCTTGATAATTCCTATAGATCCACCTCAATAATAATCTTCTTAAGCACCTCACAGTAAATAAGATCCTTTACATCTATATTTTGGAAACATAGTTTATCTAATGCGAAAAAACTACTCTTTTTCATTACGAGGCTCCATCTAGTGGATGACTATATGTAAGGCAACAGGGAATTCGATGAGTGGAAAATATAAGTGCCAAATGTAGACCAACCAGTCTAGTAGATAATTTTAAAATTACAATCCCAATCACCACTAATAGGAAACTCCATCTAGTACATGTATAGTACATTTACACAGGATCCCCGATCTCTCCTCTATGTTATCTTATCAGTACATGTACACAGGATCCCCGATCTCTCCTCTATGTTATCTTATCAGTACATGTACACAGGATCCCCGATCTCTCCTCTATGTTATCTTATCAGTACGTGTACACAGGATCCCCGATCTCTCTTCCGTGTTATCTTATCAGTACATGTACACAGGATCCCCGATCTCTCCTCTGTGTTATCTTATCAGTACATGTACACAGGATCCCCGATCTCTCCTCTATGTTATCTTATCAGTACATGTACACAGGATCCCCAATCTCTCCTCTATGTTATCTTATCAGTACATGTACACAGGATCCTCAATATCTCCTTTATGTTATCATATCAGTACAAGTACACAGGATCCCCGATCTCTCCTCTGTTACCTTATCATTATATGTACACAGCATCCCCGATCTCTTCTCTGTGTTATCTTATCAGTACATGTACACAGGATCCCCGATCTCTCCTCTATGTTATCTTATCAGTACATGTACACAGGACCCCCGATCTCTCCTCTGTTATCTTATCAGTACATGTACACAGGATCCCCGATCTCTCCTTTATGTTATCTTATCAGTACATGTACACAGGATCCCCAATCTTTCCTCTATGTTATCATATCAGTACATGTACACAGGATCCTCAATATCTCCTTTATGTTATCATATCAGTACAAGTACACAGGATCCCCGATCTCTCCTCTATGTTATCTTATCAGTACATGTACACATGATCCCCGATCTCTCCTCTATGTTATCTTATCAGTACATGTACACAGGATCCCCGATCTCTCCTCTATGTTATCTTATCAGTACATGTACACATGATCCCCGATCTCTCCTCTATGTTATCTTATCAGTACATATACACGGGATCCCCGATCTCTCCTCTGTTTTCTTATCAGTATATGTACACAGGATCCCCGATCTCTCCTCTGTGTTATCTTATCAGTACATGTACACAGGATCCCCGATCTCTCTTCTGTGTTATCTTATCAGTACATGTACACAGGATCCAGAATCTCTCCTCTGTTATCTTATCAGTACAAGTACACAGGATCCCCGATCTCTCCTCTGTTACCTTATCATTATATGTACACAGGATCCCCAATCTCTCCTCTATGTTATCTTACCAGTACATGTACACGGGATCTCCGATCTCTCTCTACACGTGACTGGGGTGTATTCGGGCACACTGTTAACTCCTCTCATACCAATGCATTCCAGTAGGGGCAGAATCCTTTTGAACTTTTATTGATACAAGATAGAGTAAAACTGTAACAGATACAGACAAAATGCAATTAATAAAGATCATACAATTAGTGCCATCCTATCTATCTATCTAGCTGAAGATACAATTAGTAAACATACCGAAGATGGATCCGGATGGCTAACGTAGAGCTTAGCAGCAGATGTGTATGCTTCCATGGAAGGAAAAGATGAAAATGGTGGAGGAAGCTGATGCAAGGCCTGATGGGATTGAAAGTACGGAGGCTTTCATGTACCAAATCTAACCTACTATACTAAATGACTACATGAAATAGATATAGCGCAGTTATGCAAAATGGTCACTAGATGGCAGCATAGAGCAATCTAATTAAATCAAAAAGTCAATAGGAAAATCACAAGCCTTATTACAGAAGGCATGACACTCCCCGCTTGGTTTCCCACGGATACCACACATCATGGCACTCCGGAGGAGAGTAACAAAATAAGTTCAGAAACAGGTCTGAGGAAAAGTTTAGGCTGGCCTTGCCTAATAACTTTGAGCTCAACTTTCCTGACGTTTCCATCTTCACTGGGATACACTTGGGTTATCAGACCTAAAGGCCACTCGTTTCTCCTCGATTGAGAGTCTTTCATGAGAACGATGGCACCAGGCTGTAAGTTGGGTTTGCTGTCTTGCCACTTGTTCCTGGTCTGTAGATTAGACAAGTATTGTTTCTTCCACTTGTTCCAAAAGATGTCAGCTAACACTTGTACTCTTTTCCATTGACATCTGTATAAGTCCTTTGTGTCTAGATTGACTGGAGGAGCTGTGATCACCTCAACTTTCTAAGTGAGCAAAGTGGAAGGTGTAAGCAAGAAAGGATCTTCAGGATGATTAGGTATAGATGTCAAAGGTCTGGCATTCATTACAGCTGATACTTCAGCCATGAAGGTTGTCAGAGTCTCATGTGTGAGTTTTGAAGTTCCCAAATGTAGAAACATTGAATCTAGGATTCTTCGAGCAATACCAATCATACGCTCCCAGGCACCTCCCATGTGAGAAGAGTGTGGGGGGTTAAATGTCCATTTACAACCCTGTTCTGAAAGGTATCTCTCTACACGTTCTGTGTCTAGGTTTGAAGAGATATTCAATTCTTTGCAAGCTCCAACAAAGTTGGTTCCTCTATCAGAGCATATGTGTTTGACAGGGCCTCTAATAGAGATGAAACGTCTCAGGGCATTGATAAAGCTGGATGTGTCTAAGGACTCAGTTACTTCTATGTGTACAGCTCTAATGCACATACAAGTAAACATGACAGCCCAACGTTTGCTGTTGGCACTGCCTCCTCTGGTTTGTCGTGTGATGACAGCCCAAGGCCCAAACACATCAAGGCCGACGTTTGTGAAAGGGGGTTCTGTACTGAGTCGGTCTGCAGGAAGGTTGGCCATTTTCTGGGTTTGAAACATACCACAAAGCTTACGACAAGTGATACATTTGAAAATGGTTGTACTCACAAGTCTCTTGGCTCCCACTATCCACAGTCCAGCTGCACGCAAGGCTCCTTCGGTGAACAAACGTCCTTGGTGTTTTATCTGTGTGTGTGGTAGAATTCCACAAGTAAAGACGCAACATGGTTGTTTGGTATTATGATAGGATTACTTTCACCACTATCAAATCCTGCATTTGTAATACGTCCTCCAACTCTTAACAGTCCTTCATTGTCTATAAAGGGGTTGAGTTTCCTTAGAGGACAGTTCTTTGGAATGTTCTTGCGATTTTGAAGACATTCTAGTGTTACTGCATAAGTCTCTTGTTGGACACAGCGGATGATTACATTTTTTGCTTCTGTGAGTTCATCTACTGTATATGGTTTGTGGAAGTAATGCCAACCTTTGAAACAACTTGGTCTTGTAGGGGTACGTTTAAAGGATCTGGCTACGTGAACCAAGCAAGCAGTAGCTCTTTGTAAGGACTTCCAAGTGGAGAATTTGAGGAAGCGCTTGGATCCCAACAGTTGGTTAGAAATTGTTGTATGTAGTGTGGAAACCTGAGGACGGATATCTGAGTCAGATTCAGGTTCTAGCAGTACATATGTCTCCCTTACTGGAGTGGTAGGCGCTGACTTGTACAGGAAGGGTGGTCCTGTGAGCCATGTAGTGTCTTTGAGACAGGATGCTGGTACAGACCTTGTAGCATGATCTGCTGGGTTATGATCAGTTGAGACATAATGCCACTGGGTGGGCTGTGTTGACTTCCTGATTCTTAGGACTCTGTTGTGTACATAGACATAGAATCTCCTACTTTCGTTGTAAATGTAACCCAACACTACCTTGCTGTCTGTGTAAAACTCTGTGTCCTCGAGTTCTAGATCCATCTCAGATGTAATAAGTTCTACTAGTTCTACTGCTAGTACAGCAGCACACAGTTCCAATCTTGGAATGGTGGTTTCAGGACATGGTGCTAGCTTGGCTTTGCCCATAACAAACCCAATATGAACTTGGCCCTCGATGTCTACTGACTTGAGGTAGGTTACTGCTCCTATTGCTTTAACTGAAGCATCGCAGAATACACATAACTTTGTAGACTGAACCCTTGTGGGAGGAAAGTGGGTGTATGGTCTATGTACGTGTAGGTTGGATAAAGTCTTTAAAGAGTCTCTCCATGTTACCCATAATGTCTCTTTCTCAGGAGGTAGTGGAGAATCCCAATCACATGTGTCTGCAGTAAGCTCTCTAAGCAGAATCTTACCTTGGATGGTAATTGGTGCTGCAAACCCGAGTGGATCATACAGGCTGTTGATGGTGGATAAGACACCTCGCCGTGTGAAGGGCTTTGTCTCTTGGTCAACCTGAAAGGTAAGGGTGTCAGACTTGAGGTCCCAGTTGAGTCCTAGGCTGCGTTGCATAGGAAGGGAGTCTGTAGCTAAGTCAAGATCTTTGAAGTCACTGGCATAATCTTGGGAAGGGAAGGCCTCCATGACGACCTTGCTGTTTGATGCTATCTTATGCAGTCTGAGATTTGAAGAGGCAAGCGTGCTTTGAGTCCTCTTGAGTAGACTTATTGCAGCTTCAGGTGAAGAAAGTGATTTCAGACCATCATCTACATAAAAGTCTCTTTCAATAAACTGTGTAACGTCTTTATCACCTTCTTGGGCAGATAGCTTAAGTCCATAGATGGCAACAGCAGGAGATGGACTGTTACCAAAAACGTGCACTTTCATGCGGTATTCTGTAATGTTTTTAGTAGGGTCATTGTCTTTGAACCATAGGAATCTCAAGAAGTTCCTGTGTTCTTCCTTGACTTGGAAGCTGTGGAACATTTGCTGAATGTCTACAACTATGGCAACTGCTTCTTTGCGGAATCTGATGAGAACACCAAGAAGTGTGTTGTTGAGATCTGGTCCCTTTAGGAGGACATCATTTAATGAGACCCCTTGATGCTGTGAGCTGGAGTCAAACACTACCCGGATTTTACCTGGCTTCTTGGGGTGGTAGACACCGAAGATTGGTAGGTACCAGCACTCTTCATTGTCTTTTAGAGGTGGGGCTATCTCAGCATGGTCATCCTCAAACATCTTACTCATGAATGAGAAGAAAAGCCCTTTCATTTCTGTTTTTCTTTGAAAATTGGATCTGAGGGAAGAAAAGCGTTTCAAAGCTTGTTCTCTGTTGTTAGCAAGACGGGGTCTCTGTGCTTTGAAAGGCAGGGGTGCCACCCAGCTGTTTTCGTTGGTTTTGTAGAATCCCTGTCTCATTATCTCCAAGAAGATATGATCTTCAATAGATGGGCCAATTTTGTGATCTTCTTTAGTCCTTTGGAAAACTGAGCACCCTAAATGATCTCTGTCTTCATGACAAAGAAGATTAGCGGTGTAAGGGTTGGAATGAATTACACTGGCAGGCTTCTCTCTTACAAGGAATCTGTTGGTGCAAGGCTGAAATAGGGATGGACGCCCACCTTCTAGTGTCTTTGTAAAGAGAGAGTTCACGCTGGTTGGTTTGTGAACACTCCCTAGGCATATGTTGCCTATGATGACCCATCCTAGATCTAGCTTCTGGGCATAGGGGGAGTTGTGGGGACCATTGATTTGTTTTCTCACCTTGTGAACTCTGATGATGTCCCTCCCAAGGAGAAGCGCTATCTCGGCCTGGGGATCCAGTTCAGGGATGAGATGTGCTATGCCCTTCAGATGTCCGTGATGAAGTGCCACCTCTGGTGTAGGGATCTCCTCTCTATCCGTTAGGAACTGATTGCACTCGATTAGAGTTGGCAGAGGCAGGGTTGTCTGACCATCAAAGGATTCGATTTGGTAACCAATGGCTCTTCTCCCAGTTTCTTCACTTACCCCTGTACAAGTCTTAAGTAAGTATGAAGAGCCGGCTTCCTTGATTTTGAAAGTGTCAAAGAAGGCTGAGCTGGCGAGTGATCTGTTGCTTTGATCATCCAGGATCACGTATAGCTTCACTGCTTTTTCTCTGCGACCCGTGGGGTAAACTGTGACAAGACAAATCTTAGAGCAGGATTTGTTAGACAGACCTTCTCCACAGACTTGGGTGCATCGGGGTGTAACTACAGGAGGTACTGTGTCTTGTTGCTCCCCGCCGTGCTCTTCCACTGGGGGTGAGGGGGTAAGAGTCCATGGCGCTGGCCCTGGATGTAGAGCTGTGTTGTGCTCTGAGCTGTTGCACTCAGAGCAGTTGATGCTCACCTTACAGTCTTTCCCAAGGTGAGAAGTTGATGCGCAGCACCTGTAACAAAGTCTGTTTTCCTTGAGGAAGGTTTTGCGATCTTGGAGAGTCTTTTCTCTAAAACCTCTGCACTTTGACAACGAATGAGGCTTCTTGTGAATAGGACACTCTCTGCTTGGATCCTGTGTTGGAGATACACTTGTTTTGCATACTGCAACAGGTGCGTCTTTGAAGTTGCGGGTTAGAGCAGGCTTACTTGATCTAGGGTGAGCAGAGTCAGATGATGAGATGTCAAAACTAGGATAATTTTTAAGCTTTGCTTGATAGCGAATAAAGTCCACAAAATAAGAGAATGGTGGGAAGGGGACGTTGTGCTTTTGCTTGTATTTGGAGCCTCGTGAAATCCAGGTTTCTTGAAGGCTGTAAGGTAGCTTTTGCACTATAGAGTTAACGCCACGGGCTGTGTCCAGAAAGGCAAGGCCTGGCAAGTCTCCTTCTGCTTTGGCTATTTGGAGTTCTGTCACTAGGTCACTCAGTTCTCTCAGCTTCTGGTAGCCTTTGTTAGGAATCCTGGGAAAGTCCTCTATTCGCTTAAAAAGAGTTTTCTATAACTTCTGGGGAACCGTAACATTCATCGACCCTTTCCCATATCATGCTCAGCCCTCTGCTTGGGTAATTAATGTTAATGTCTCTGATTCTCCTTGCATGCTCTGACGACTCATTCCCCAGCCAATTGACTAAGAGGTCGGCTTCTTCACTTGCATTTAGCTCAAGGTCTCTAGTTGCATTTCTGAAGGACGAACGCCATGCTCTATAACTTTCAGGGCGATCGTTAAACTTTGCAAGTCCCTTTGCTAACAGTTCACATCATGCAAAGAACTTGAAGAAATCTGACATACCTTGATTGTTGTGTGAGTAGCCAGGGGGCGCTCTGTTGTGCCAGGAACTTGGTGGGTATTTGCGGTCATCAGAGATACAGTCGCTGTGTCTTTTAACCCGTCGTTCTTCATTTTCGATTTGGTCAACTGTGACGTAGTGTTTTGATAGCCTGGCTGCAGAATGTGCTGAAAACTGACTGAGTGCGGGTTTACTTTCTTGCTTGACGTAAGGCCTGTGAATGGCAGGGGCTGATTCCGCTCTCGGTGCTGTAAGTGGGCAGTTGTCTGGTTCGGCGTGTCGCCGCACATATTCTGAGGTACGCTCTGTACCGTCGCCAGGAACGGATTTTCTTTCAAGTACGTTGCTGAGCCGCTCACTGGTGGGCTTTGCAAGTTCTTCTAAAATGTCTGCCTCGGCCGCAGCAGCCGCTGACTCCTTCTCTGCAGCTAGTTCCTCCAATGCAGTTTCCATACGTAACTTTTCTAATTTAAGTTGCATCTCGGCCGCAACTTTTATTTCTTTTTCGGCGAATGCAGCTTTTATTTTGGCCTCCTTTGCCGCAAAGTCAGCTTTTACTTTTGCAGATTCCTCCTTTGCGCGGGCAATGGCAATTGTTTCGCTTTTCACTGACCTCCTTGTGCTCATGGAGTAAACTTCTGACCTTGTTGTGAAGTGCTCTGACTTTGTCTGTGACATGTTGTCCGATTATATGGAAGATGATAACACTGCTGTATTACTGGCGTTCTGTATGATAGCCTTAGAAGTGCTTAGAAGCCTTTGCTTTGCTGCTGTTCTGTATGCCAGCCGTGCTTGGAAGCCTTCGTTTTACTGTTATGCCCCTCACTACACGTGACTGGGGTGTATTCGGGCACACTGTTAACTCCTCTCATACCAATGCAATCCAGTAGGCGCAGAATCCTTTTGAACTTTTATTGATACAAGATAGAGTAAAACTGTAACAGATACAGACAAAATGCAATTAATAAAGATCATACAATTAGTGCCATCCTATCTATCTATCTAGCTGAAGATACAATTAGTAAACATACCGAAGATGGATCCAGATGGCTAACGTAGAGCTTAGCAGCAGATGTGTATGCTTCCATGGTAGGAAAAGATGAAAATGGTGGAGGAAGCTGATGCAAGGCCTGATGGGATTGAAAGTACGGAGGCTTTCATGTACCAAATCTAACCTGCTATACTAAATGAATACATGAAAAAGATATAGCGCAGTTATGCAAAATGGTCACTAGATGGCAGCATAGAGCAATCTAATTAAATCAAAAAGTCAATAGGAAAATCACAAGCCTTATTACAGAAGGCATGACACTCCTCTATGTTATCTAATCAGTGCATGTACAAAGGATCCCCAATCTCTCCTCTGTTAACTTATCAGTAAATGTACACAGGATCCCCCATCTCTCCTCTGTGTTATCTTATCAGTACATGTACACAGGATCCCCAATCTCTCCTCTGTTATCTTATCAGTAAATGTACACAGGATCCCCCATCTCTCCTCTGTGTTATCTTATCAGTACATGTACACAGGATCCCCAATCTCTCCTCTATGTTATCTTATCAGTACATGTACACAGGATCCCCAATCTCTCCTCTGTTATCTTATCAGTAAATGTACACAGGATCCCCCATCTCTCCTCTGTGTTATCTTATCAGTACATGTACACAGGATCCCCAATCTCTCCTCTATGTTATGTTTTCTGTACATGTACACAGGATCCCCAATCTCTCCTCTATGTTATCTTATCTGTACATGTACACAGGATCCCTGATCTCTCCTCTGTTATCTTATCAGTACATGTACACAGGATCCCCAATCTCTCCTTTATGTTATCTTATCAGTACATGTACACAGGATCCCTGATCTCTCCTCTGTTATCTTATCAGTACATGTACACAGGATCCCCGATCTCTCCTTTATGTTATCTTATCAGTACATGTACACAGGATCCCCGATCTCTCCTCTATGTTATCATATTAGTACATGTACACAGGATCCCCAATCTCTCCTTTATGTTATCTTATCAGTACACGTACACAGGATCCCCGATCTCTCCTCTATGTTATCTTATCAGTACATGTACACAGGATCCCCGATCTCTCCTCTATGTTATCTTATTAGTACATGTACACAGGAAGCCCGATCTCTCCTCTGTGTTATCTTATCAGTACATGTACACAGCATCCCTGATCTCTCCTCTGTTATCTTATCATTACATGTATACAGGACCCCCGATCTCTCCTCTGTGTTATCTTATCTGTACATGTACATAGAATCCCCGATCTCTCCTCTATGTTATCTTATCAGTACATGTACACAGGATCCCTGATCTCTCCTCTGTTATCTTATCAGTACATGTACACAGGATCCCCGATCTCTCCTCTGTTATCTTATAATTACATGTAAACAGGATCCCCGATCTCTCCTCTATGTTATCTTATCAGTACATGTACACAGGATCCCCGATCTCTCCTCTGTGTTATCTTATCAGTACATGTACACAGGATCCCTGATCTCTCCTCTGTGTTATCTTATCAGTACATGTACACAGGATCCTCGATCTCTCCTCTATGTTATTTTATCAGTACATGTACACAGGATCCCCGATCTCTCCTCTATGTTATCTTATCAGTACATGTACACAGGATCCCCGATCTCTCCTCTGTTATCTTATAATTACATGTACACAGGATCCCCGATCTCTCCTCTGTGTTATCTTATCTGTACATGTACATAGAATCCCCGATCTCTCCTCTATGTTATCTTATCAGTACATGTACACAGGATCCCCGATCTCTCCTCTGTGTTATCTTATCAGTACATGTACACAGGATCCCCGATCTCTCTTCTGTGTTATCTTATCAGTACATGTACACAGGATCCAGAATCTCTCCTCTGTTATCTTATCAGTACATGTACACAGGATCCCGATCTCTCCTCTGTTACCTTATCATTATATGTACACAGGATCCCCAATCTCTGCTCTATGTTATCTTATCAGTACATGTACACGGGATCTCTGATCTCTCCTTGTTATGCCCCTCACTACACGTGACTGGGGTGTATTCGGGCACACTGTTAACTCCTCTCATACCAATGCATTCCAGTAGGCGCAGAATCCTTTTGAACTTTTATTGATACAAGATAGAGTAAAACTGTAACAGATACAGACAAAATGCAATTAATAAAGATCATACAATTAGTGCCATCCTATCTATCTATCTAGCTGAAGATACAATTAGTAAACATACCGAAGATGGATCCGGATGGCTAACGTAGAGCTTAGCAGCAGATGTGTATGCTTCCATGGTAGGAAAAGATGAAAATGGTGGAGGAAGCTGATGCAAGGCCTGATGGGATTGAAAGTACGGAGGCTTTCATGTACCAAATCTAACCTACTATACTAAATGACTACATGAAATAGATATAGCGCAGTTATGCAAAATGGTCACTAGATGGCAGCATAGAGCAATCTAATTAAATCAAAAAGTCAATAGGAAAATCACAAGCCTTATTACAGAAGGCATGACACTCCTCTATGTTATCTAATCAGTGCATGTACAAAGGATCCCCAATCTCTCCTCTGTTAACTTATCAGTAAATGTACACAGGATCCCCGATCTCTCCTCTATGTTATCTTATCAGTAAATGTACACAGGATCCCCGATCTCTCCTCTGTTATCTTATCAGTACATGTACACAGGATCCCCCATCTCTCCTCTGTTATCTTATCAGTACATGTACACAGGATCCCCCATCTCTCCTCTGTGTTATCTTATCAGTACATGTACACAGGATCCCCCATCTCTCCTCTGTGTTATCTTATCAGTACATGTACACAGGATCCCCGATCGCTCCTCTATGTTATCTTATCAGTACATGTACACAGGATCCCCGATCTCTCCTCTGTTATCTTATCAGTACATGTACACAGGATCCCCAATCTCTCCTCTATGTTATGTTTTCTGTACATGTACACAGGATCCCCGCTCTCTCCTTTATGTTATCTTATCAGTACATGTACACAGGATCCCTGATCTTTCCTCTGTTATCTTATCAGTACATGTACACAGGAAGCCCGATCTCTCCTCTGTGTTATCTTATCAGTACATGTACACAGGATCCCCGATCTCTCCTCTGTGTTATCTTATCAGTACATGTACACAGGATCCCTGATCTTTCCTCTGTTATCTTATCTGTACATGTACATAGAATCCCCGATCTCTCCTCTATGTTATCTTATCAGTACATGTACAAAGGATCCCTGATCTCTCCTCTGTTATCTTATCAGTACATGTACACAGGATCCCCGATCTCTCCTTTATGTTATCATATCAGTACATGTACACAGGATCCTCAATCTCTCCTTTATGTTATCTTATCAGTACATGTACACAGGATCCCCGATCTCTCCTCTATGTTATCATATTAGTACATGTACACAGGATCCTCAATCTCTCCTCTATGTTATCTTATCAGTACATGTACACAGGATTAGGGATGAGCCGAACACCCCCCGGTTCGGTTCGCACCAGAACCCGCGAACGGACCGAAAGTTCGCACGAACGTTAGAACCCCATTGACGTCTATGGGACTCGAACGTTCGAAATCAAAAGTGCTCATTTTAAAGGCTAATTTGCATGGTATTGTCCTAAAAAGGGTTTGGGGACCCGGGTCCTACCCCAGGGGACATGTATCAATGCAAAAAAAACTTTTAAAAACGGCCGTTTTTGCGGGAGCAGTGATTTTAATGATGCTTAAAGTAAAAAAAAAAAGTGAAATATTCCTTTAAATATCGTACCTGGGGGGTGTCTATAGTATGCCTGTAAAGTGACGCGTGTTTCCCATGTTTAGAACAGTCCCTGCACCAAATGTCATTTTTAAAGGAAAAAATCTCATTTAAAACTGCTTGCGGGTTTAATGTCATGTCGGATCATGGCAATATGGATGAAAATCAGTGAGACAAACGGCATGGGTACCCCCCAGTCCATTACCAGGCCCTTTGGGTCTTGTATGGATATTAAGGGGAACCCCGCACCCAAATTAAAATAAGGAAAGGTGTGGGGCCACCAGGCCCTATATACTCTGAACAGCAGTGCAAACAAGACAGGGACTGTAGGTTTGTTGTTAAGTAGAATCTGTTTGTAATTTTGAACATTTTTAACGTGTTTAGCTCCAGCCAAAAAATCTTTTCTAAGCTTTTTGGAAAACATAGGGAAGGGTTATCACCCCTGTGACATTTGTTTTGCTGTCTTTCCTCCTCTTCAGAAGATTTCACCTCACTTTTTTGTCCCAATGAAAAATGTTTTTTGAAAATTTGGGTTTTTTTGTGGAACAAGGATTGGAAAGCATCAGTGGAAAGGAGAAATTGTTTTCCCATATTAACTCTTACAGGAGAGAATTTCCCTTCCTAGGGGTAGATTTCATCTCACTTCCTGTTGTCTCCTTCCGTTTGCAAGTAGGAGTCATTTGTAAGTTAGATGTTTGAAAGTAGGGTCCTGCCCTATATACTCAGCAGAAATTTGGGCCTTAGGTATTGCTGTGGCCACAACACTGTAAGCCCTCACAGGGCCCTGCTGTGAAATATTAGATCAAGAATTGTAATTACATGCCCCTGTTGAACAGGAGCTGAAAAATTAGGCCTTAGGCACTGGTGCTGGTGCCACAACACTGCAACCCCTCACAGACACTCTAGTTGGAACGCAGGAATGAGCCCTGCTGCAAAGTATTGCTTCAAAAATTGTAATTACACGCCCCTGTTAGACAGGGGCAGAAAAATTGGGCCTTAGGCACTGGTGCTGGTGCCACAACACTGCAACCCCTCACAGACACTCTAGTTGGAACGCAGGAACGAGCCCTGCTGCAAAGTATTGCTTCAAAAATTGTAATTACACGCCCCTGTTAGACAGGGGCAGAAAAATTGGGCCTTAGGCACTGGTGCTGGTGCCACAACACTGCAACCCCTCACAGACACTCTAGTTGGAACGCAGGAACGAGCCCTGCTGCAAAGTATTGCATCAAAAATTGTAATTACACGCCCCTGTTAGACAGGGGCAGAAAAATTGGGCCTTAGGCACTGGTGCTGGTGCCACAACACTGCAACCCCTCACAGACACTCTAGTTGGAATGCAGGAACGAGCCCTGCTGCAAAGTATTACATCAAAAATTGTAATTACACGCCCCTGTTAAACAGGGGCTGAAAAATTGTGCCTTAGGCACTGGTGGTGGCGCCCAGAACCAAAAATGTTCTTACAAGCTATCAGCGTGATGATTGAGGAGGAAGAGGATAATTACTCAGGGATAGTCACTCAGCATCAGCATAGGCAGTCTTTGAAGGGATCTGAGATTTCAAAAAAAATTATTCGGTTACATCAGCATCAGGTGCTTGGTAGCTGGTGGTGATCCAAGACTCATTCATTTTTATGAAGGTCAGCCGATCGACCGAGTCGGTGGACAGACGCACCCTGTGATCGGTTACCACGCCTCCAGCAGCACTGAATGTGCGTTCCGAAAGAACGCTGGATGCAGGACAGGCCAGTAGCTCAATTGCATACTGTGCAAGCTCTGGCCAGTGATCCATCCTCAAGACCCAGTAACCCAGAGGATTTTCGGTGGGAAAGGTGTCCAAGTCTGATCTTGCCCCTAGGTATTCCTGCACCATATAAAACAGACGCTGGCGATGGTTGCTGGAACCGATCATACCTTGGGGCTGCGGACCAAAAAATTGTCTGAACGCATCGGTCAGACGGCCACCTTCTCCACCGCTCCTTCTTTGACTGACCGAAGCCTCAGCAACACGTTGTCCAGAAACAGGAGTTTGTAACCTCCCAGTCTCTGGGAACGCGTTGCACAGACCTTTCTGCAAGGCCTCCCGAAGATGTTTCATCCTCTGCTCCCTCTGCGATGGCAAGATAAGGTCCGCAACCTTACCCTTGTAACGTGGATCAAGGAGGGTTGCCAGCCAGTATTGGTCCTTCTCCTTGATACCACGAATACGAGGATCCTTACGCAGGCTTTGCAGGATCAGGGAGGCCATGCAGCGTAGGTTTGCTGAGGCATTCGGTCCGGAGTCCTCTGGGTCACTAAGAACGACATGGTCCGCAGCCACCTCCTCCCAGCCACGTACAAGTCCATGTGTTTCTTGGGACTGATCCCTTAAAGACTGCTGCTGATGCTGAGTGCCAGGCTCCACCTCCATACTGACACAATCTTCCTCCTCCTCCTCTTCCTCCTCGTCCTCTTCCTGTGTGATCGGCGGGCACGCAGGAACACTGTCTGGATAAAGGGGGCCTTGAGAGCTAAGGAAGTCCTCCTCTTCCTGCCTCTGTTCTGCCTCAAGTGCCCTGTCCATTATTCCACGCAGCGTGTGCTCCAACAGGTGGACAAGGGGGACAGTGTCACTGATGCATGCACTGTCACTGCTCACCATCCTCGTGGCCTCCTCGAATGGTGACAGGACAGTGCATGCATCCCTGATCATGGCCCACTGGCGTGGGGAAAAAAAACCAAGCTCCCCTGACCCTGTCCTGGTGCCATAGTCGCACAGGTACTCATTGATGGCCCTCTGCTGCGTGTGCAGCCGCTGCAGCATGGCCAACGTTGAGTTCCACCTGGTGGGCATGTCACAGATTAGGCGGTTCTTGGGCAGGTTAAACTCCTTTTGGAGGTCCGTCAGCCGAGCACTGGCATTATATGACCGGCGGAAATGCACACAGACTTTCCTGGCCTGCCTCAGGACATCCTGTAAGCCCGGGTACCTGCCCAAGAACCGCTGCACCACCAAGTTAAGGACGTGAGCCAAACAGGGCACATGGGTCATTTGTCCCTGTCGGAGGGCAGAGAGGAGGTTGGTGCCATTGTCGCAAACCACCATTCCTGCCTTAAGTTGGCGTGGCGTCAACCACCTCTGAACCTGCCCCTGCAGAGCTGACAAAACCTCTGCCCCAGTGTGGCTCCTGTCCCCCAAGCACACCAGCTCAAGCACCGCATGGCATCTTTTGGCCTGCGTACTTGCGTAGCCCCTTGAACGCCTACGGAGCACCGCTGGTTCCGAGGAAGAGGCCATAGAGGAAGAAGAAGAGGAGGGGGTGGAGGAGAGAGGTGTGTCACAATCAGCATTTTGGAGGCGTGGTGGCGGAACAACCTCCAACACTACTGCACCTTGTCCTGCATCCTTCCCAGCTGCCAGCAGAGTCACCCAATGCGCC
Organism: Aquarana catesbeiana; assembly: GCF_042186555.1. NCBI lineage: Eukaryota > Metazoa > Chordata > Amphibia > Anura > Ranidae > Aquarana > Aquarana catesbeiana. The sequence goes on along the minus strand of NC_133326.1, from coordinate 732,775,025 downwards.
GTGAAACTTAGGTAACGTCCCTGTCCATGCCTGCTGGACCATGAGTCAGCGGTAATATGCACCTTACCGCTGACCGCCCTGTCCAGCGAGGCATGGACATTGCCTTCCACATGCCGGTAGAGAGCCGGAATCGCCTTCCGTGAGAAAAAGTGGCGTTTGGGTACCTGCCACTGAGGAACCGCACATTCCACAAACTCACGGAAGGGGGCAGAGTCTACCAACTGAAAAGGCAGCAGTTGAAGTGCTAGCAATTTTGCCAAGCTAGCATTCAACCGCTGGGCATGTGGATGGCTGGGAGCAAACTTCTTTCGGCGGTGCAGCAGCTGGGGCAGGGAAATTTGCCTGGTACAATCTGACGTCGGTGTACCAAAAGCAGATTGCCCACAAGTACTTGGCTGTGACACACCTAATTCTACACCTTCATTCCTCTCACTGCAGGTCTCAGAGAGGACTGAAGGTCTAGTGGGGTTGGAAATCTCAGCTGATGAGGAGCAAGGAGAGATCCTCTTTGTTCTTTGGTGTGGGTCTTTTAGATACGCTTGCCAACGAACTGCATGGCAGGTCAACATATGTCTGGTCAAGCATGTGGTACCCAAGCGGGAGATGTTTTGGCCACGCGAGATACGCTTGAGACATATGTTGCAAATAGCAGCGGTGCGATCTGATGCACTCGTCTCAAAAAAGGCCCACACCAAAGAACTTTTTGAATAACGCGCAGAGACTGCAGCGCCCTGCACATGTGGAGCTTTGGGGTGTGATGCAGTCAATGTGCTGCCCTTAGGCTGGCCCCTGGAGGGCATCCTGCCTCGTTGGTGATGTGCCGCCGCCTCCTCCTCCTCCTCCTCCTCCTCCTCCTCCTCCTCCTCTCTCCTATCAGGCACCCACGTTGAGTCAGTGACCTCATCATCCCCTCCCTCCTCATCACTGGAGCAAACCTGGCAGTATGCTGCAGCAGGGGGAGCATGACTGCCAGATTGCTGTCCTTCTTGGGCACCCCCTCTGTCCGTGCTCATGTTACTGCCTTCATCGAGCTCAGTATCGTCATCAGAGCCTTCCAAACGCTGGGCATCCTCCTGGAGCATGTACCCAACACTGTGGTCAAACAGTTCGAGGGAATCCTCATGAGGACATGGTGGAGCTAGGGAAGGAGTCACTGATGACATTGAGCTGAGGGAAGAGGCCGCTGCTTTGCCAGACAAAGCACCCTGGGCATGGGTGAGAGAGGATGAGGAGGATGAGGACGGCTTGGTCATCCACTCGACCAAGTCTTCCGCATGTTGCGGCTCAACACGGCCAGCTGCCGAAAAAAAGGCCAAGCGTGTCCCATGGCCACGTGCTGATGAGGATGCACCGTCTCCACGACCAGCACTAGACACAGAGCCTGCTTGCCCTCTCTTATTGGCTTGTGACTGTCTGCCTCTCCTTCTTGGCCTTCCAGACATACTAATGGCCTGTAGCTGCACTAAGCTGGGATAGAACACCTGTAATTTTCTTCAAGTAGCTTTATATACTGTAACCAGACAAGCCTGCCTGTCAGTAGGAAGATAACAGGAACGGATCTAGCTGAACACTGTGAGCAGGACGCACTGTACTAAATGTAAATAGTCTAGCTGCCTGACCGTGGTACTAATAGGATCAAATAGAACACCTGTAATTTTCTTCAGGTAGCTTTATATACTGTAACCAGACAAGCCTGCCTGTCAGTAGGAAGATAACAGGAACGGATCTAGCTGTACACTGTGAGCAGGACGCACTGTACTAAATGTAAATAGTCTAGCTGCCTGACCGTGGTACTAATAGGATCAAATAGAACACCTGTAATTTTCTTCAGGTAGCTTTATATACTGTAACCAGACAAGCCTGCCTGTCAGTAGGAAGATAACAGGAACGGATCTAGCTGAACACTGTGAGCAGGACGCACTGTACTAAATGTAAATAGTCTAGCTGCCTGACCGTGGTACTAATAGGATCAAATAGAACACCTGTAATTTTCTTCAGGTAGCTTTATATACTGTAACCAGACAAGCCTGCCTGTCAGTAGGAAGATAACAGGAACGGATCTAGCTGAACACTGTGAGCAGGACGCACTGCACTAAATGTAAATAGCAGGAACGGATCTAGCTGAACACTGTGAGCAGGACGCACTGCACTAAATGTAAATAGCAGGAACGGATCTAGCTGAACACTGTGAGCAGGACGCACTGCACTAAATGTAAATAGCAGGAACGGATCTAGCTGAACACTGTGAGCAGGACGCACTGCACTAAATGTAAATAACAGGAACGGATCTAGCTGAACACTGTGAGCAGGACGCACTGCACTAAATGTAAATAGCAGGAACGGATCTAGCTGAACACTGTGAGCAGGACGCACTGCACTAAATGTAAATAGCAGGAACGGATCTAGCTGAACACTGTGAGCAGGACGCACTGCACTAAATGTAAATTGCAGGAACGGATCTAGCTGAACACTGTGAGCAGGACGCACTGCACTAAATGTAAATAGTCTAGAAGATAACAGGAACGGATCTAGCTGAACACTGTGAGCAGGACGCACTGCACTAAATGTAAATAGCAGGAACGGATCTAGCTGAACACTGTGAGCAGGACGCACTGCACTAAATGTAAATAGCAGGAACGGATCTAGCTGAACACTGTGAGCAGGACGCACTGCACTAAATGTAAATAGCAGGAACGGATCTAGCTGAACACTGTGAGCAGGACGCACTGCACTAAATGTAAATAACAGGAACGGATCTAGCTGAACACTGTGAGCAGGACGCACTGCACTAAATGTAAATAGCAGGAACAGATCTAGCTGAACACTGTGAGCAGGACGCACTGCACTAAATGTAAATAGCAGGAACGGATCTAGCTGAACACTGTGAGCAGGACGCACTGCACTAAATGTAAATTGCAGGAACGGATCTAGCTGAACACTGTGAGCAGGACGCACTGCACTAAATGTAAATAGTCTAGAAGATAACAGGAACGGATCTAGCTGAACACTGTGAGCAGGACGCACTGCACTAAATGTAAATAGCAGGAACGGATCTAGCTGAACACTGTGAGCAGGACGCACTGCATTAAATGTAAATAGTCTAGATAGAAGATAACAGGAACGGATCTAGCTAAACTGAATACAGTGTATATATATATATGCAACACCTGGGATGCATATATATACACAATACACTGTAAGTGCAGCTAACTGACTGACTGTTCTGCCTAATCTATCTACACAGGATCCCCAATCTCTCCTCTGTGTTATCTTATCAGTACATGTACACAGGATCCCCAATCTCTCTTCTGTGTTATCTTATCAGTAAATGTACACGGGATCTCCGATCTCTCCTCTATGTTATCTAATCAGTACATGTACAAAGGATCCCCGATCTCTCCTCTATGTAATCTTATCAGTACATGTACACAGGATCCCCAATATCTCCTTTATGTTATCATATCAGTACATGTACACAGGTGCCCCGATCTCTCCTCTGTGTTATGTTATCTGTACATATACACAGGATCCCCGCTCTCTCCTCTATGTTATCTTATCAGTACATGTACACAGAATCCCTGATCTCTCCTCTTTTACCTTATCAGTACATGTACACAGGATCCCCAATCTCTCCTCTATGTTATCTTATCAGTACATGTACACGGGATCTCCGATCTCTCCTCTATGTTATCTTATCAGTACATGTACAAAGGATCCCTGATCTCTCCTCTGTTATCTTATCAGTACATGTACAAAGGATCCCCGATCTCTCCTCTGTTATCTTATCAGTACATGTTTACAGGATCCCCGATCTCTCCTCTGTTATCTTATCAGTACATGTACAAAGGATCCCCGATCTCTCCTCTGTGTTATCTTATCAGTACATGTACAAAGGATCCCCGATCTCTCCTCTGTTATCTTATCAGTACATGTACACAGGATCCCCGCTCTCTCCCCTATGTTATCTTATCAGTACATGTACACAGGATCCCTGATCTCTCTGTTATCTTATCAGTACATGTACACAGGATCCCCGATCTCTCCTCTATGTTATCATATCAGTATATGTACACAGGATCCCCGATCTCTCCTCTGTTACCTTATCATTATATGTACACAGGATCCCCGATCCCTCCTCTATGTTATCTTATTAGTACAAGTACACAGGATCCCTGATCTTTCCTCTGTTACCTTATCAATATATGTACATAGGATCCCCGATCTCTCCTCTATGTTATCTTATCAGTACATGTACACAGGATCCCTGATCTCTCCTCTGTTATCTTATCAGTACATGTACACAGGATCCCCGATCTCTCCTTTGTTATCTTATCAGTACATGTACACAGGATCCCCGATCTCTCCTCTGTGTCATCTTATCAGTACATGTACACATAATCCTCAATCTCTCCTCTATGTTATCATATCAGTACATGTACATAGGATCCCTGTTCTCTCCTTTGTTACCTTATCATTAAAAGTACGCAGGATCCCCGATCTCTCCTCTATGTTATCTTATCAGTACATGTACACAGGATCCCCAATCTCTCCTCTGTGTTATCTTATCAGTACATATACACAGGATCCCTGATCTCTCCTCTGTTATCTTATCAGTACATGCACACAGGATCCCCGATCTCTCCTCTGTGTTATCTTATCAGTACATGCACACAGGATCCCCGATCTCTCCTCTGTGTTATCTTATCAGTACATGCACACAGGATCCCCGATCTCTCCTCTGTGTTATCTTATCAGTAGATGCACACAGGATCCCCGATCTCTCCTCTATGTTATCTTATCAGTACATGTACACAGGATCCCCGATCTCTCCTCTGTGTTATCTTATCAGTACATGTACACAGGATCCCCAATCTCTCTTCTGTGTTATCTTATCAGTAAATGTACACGGGATCTCCGATCTCTCCTCTATGTTATCTAATCAGTACATGTACAAAGGATCCCCGATCTCTCCTCTATGTAATCTTATCAGTACATGTACACAGGATCCCCAATATCTCCTTTATCTTATCATATCAGTACATGTACACAGGTTCCCCGATCTCTCCTCTGTGTTATGTTATCTGTACATATACACAGGATCCCCGCTCTCTCCTCTATGTTATCTTATCAGTACATGTACACAGAATCCCTGATCTCTCCTCTGTTATCTTATCAGTACATGTACACAGGATCCCCAATCTCTCCTCTATGTTATCTTATCAGTACATGTACACGGGATCTCCGATCTCTCCTCTATGTTATCTTATCAGTACATGTACAAAGGATCCCCGATCTCTCCTCTGTTATCTTATCAGTACATGTACAAAGGATCCCCGATCTCTCCTCTGTTATCTTATCAGTACATGTTTACAGGATCCCCGATCTCTCCTCTGTTATCTTATCAGTACATGTACAAAGGATCCCCGATCTCTCCTCTGTGTTATCTTATCAGTACATGTACAAAGGATCCCCGATCTCTCCTCTGTTATCTTATCAGTACATGTACACAGGATCCCCGCTCTCTCCCCTATGTTATCTTATCAGTACATGTACACAGGATCCCTGATCTCTCTGTTATCTTATCAGTACATGTACACAGGATCCCCGATCTCTCCTCTATGTTATCATATCAGTATATGTACACAGGATCCCCGATCTCTCCTCTGTTACCTTATCATTATATGTACACAGGATCCCCGATCCCTCCTCTATGTTATCTTATTAGTACAAGTACACAGGATCCCTGATCTTTCCTCTGTTACCTTATCAATATATGTACATAGGATCCCCGATCTCTCCTCTATGTTATCTTATCAGTACATGTACACAGGATCCCTGATCTCTCCTCTGTTATCTTATCAGTACATGTACACAGGATCCCCGATCTCTCCTCTGTTATCTTATCAGTACATGTACACAGGATCCCCGATCTCTCCTCTGTGTCATCTTATCAGTACATGTACACATAATCCTCAATCTCTCCTCTATGTTATCATATCAGTACATGTACATAGGATCCCTGTTCTCTCCTTTGTTACCTTATCATTAAAAGTACGCAGGATCCCCGATCTCTCCTCTATGTTATCTTATCAGTACATGTACACAGGATCCCCAATCTCTCCTCTGTGTTATCTTATCAGTACATATACACAGGATCCCTGATCTCTCCTCTGTTATCTTATCAGTACATGCACACAGGATCCCCGATCTCTCCTCTGTGTTATCTTATCAGTACATGTACACAGGATCCCCGATCTCTCCTCTGTGTAATCTTATCAGTACATGTACACAGGATCCCAGATCTCTCCTCTGTGTTATCTTATCAGTACATGTACACTGGATCCCCGATCTCTCCTCTATGTTATCTTATCAGTACATGTACACAGGATCCCCAATCTCTCCTTTATGTTATCTTATCAATACATGTACACAGGTTCCCCGATCTCCCCTCTGTTATCTTATCAGTACATGTACACAGGATCCCCGATCTCTCCTCTGTGTTATCTTATCAATACATGTACACAGGATCCTCGATCTCTCCTCTGTGTTATCTTATCAGTACATATACACAGGATCCCTGATCTCTCCTCTGTTATCTTATCAGTACATGCACACAGGATCCCCGATCTCTCCTCTTTGTTATCTTATCAGTACATGTACACAGGATCCCCGATCTCTCCTCTGTGTTATCTTATCAGTACATGTACACAGGATCCCAGATCTCTCCTCTGTGTTATCTTATCAGTACATGTACACAGGATCCCCGATCTCTCCTCTATGTTATCTTATCAGTACATGTACACAGGATCCCCAATCTCTCCTTTATGTTATCTTATCAGTACATGTACACAGGTTCCCCGATTTCTCCTCTGTTATCTTATCAGTACATGTACACAGGATCCCCGATCTCTCCTCTGTGTTATCTTATCAATACATGTACACAGGATCCTCGATCTCTCCTCTGTGTTATCTTATCAGTACATATACACAGGATCCCTGATCTCTCCTCTGTTATCTTATCAGTACATGCACACAGGATCCCCGATCTCTCCTCTGTGTTATCTTATCAGTACATGTACACAGGATCCCCGATCTCTCCTCTGTGTTCTCTTATCAGAACATGTACACAGGATCCCTGATCTTTCCTCTGTTATCTTATCAGTACATGTACACAGGATCCACAATCTATCCTCTAAGTTATCATATCAGTACATGTACACAGGATCCCCTATCTCTCCTCTGTTACCTTATCATTATATGTACACAGGATCCCCAATCTCTCCTTTATGTTATCTAATCAGTACATGTACACAGAATCCCTGATCTCTCCTCTGTGTTATCTTATCAGTATATGTACACAGGATCCCTGATCTCTCCTCTGTGTTATCTTATCAGTACATGTACAAAGGATCCCTGATCTCTCCTCTGTTATCTTATCAGTAAATGTACACAGGATCCCTGATCTCTCCTCTGTGTTATCTTATCAGTACATGTACACAGGATCCCCAATCTCTCCTCTCTGATATCTTATCAGTACATGTACACAGGATCCCCAATCTCTCCTCTGTGTTATCTTATCAGTACATGTATACAGGATCCCTGATCTCTCCTCTGTTATCTTATCAGTACATGTACACAGGATCCCCGATCTCTCCTCTGTTATCTTATCAGTACATGTACACAGGATCCCTGATCTCTCCTCTGTGTTATCTTATCAGTACATGTACACAGGAACCCCGATCTCTCCTCTTTGTTATCCTACCAGTACATGTACACAGGATCCCCAATCTCTCCTCTGTGTTATCTTATCAGTACATGTACACAGGATCCCCGATCTCTCCTCTATGTTATCTTATCAGTACATGTATACAGGATCCCTGATCTCTCCTCTGTTATCTTATCAGTACATGTACACAGGATCCCCGATCTCTCCTCTGTTATCTTATCAGTACATGTACACAGGATCCCTGATCTCTCCTCTGTGTTATCTTATCAGTACATGTACACAGGATCCCGATCTCTCCTCTGTGTTATCTTATTAGTACATGTACACAGGATCCCCAATCTCTGATTTATGTTATCTTATCAGTACATGTACACAGGATCCCCGATCTCTCCTCTATGTTATCTTATCAGTACATATACACAGGATCCCTAATCTCTCCTCTGTTATCTTATCAGTACATGTACACAGGATCCCCAATCTCTCCTCTATGTTATCTTATCAGTACATGTACACAGGATCCCTGATCTCTCCTCTGTTATCTTTACATGTACACAGGATCCTCGATCTCTCCTCTGTTATCTTATCAGTACATGTACACAGGATCCCCGATCTCTCCTCTGTGTTATCTTATCAGTACATGTACACAGGATCCCCGATCTCTCCTCTATGTTATCTTATCAGTACATGTACACAGGATCCCCGATCTCTCCTCTGTGTTATCTTATCAGTATATGTACACAGATTCCCTGATCTCTCCTCTGTGTTATCTTATCAGTACATGTACACAGGATCCAAGATCTCTCCTCTGTTATCTTATCAGTACACGTACACAGGATCCCCGATCTCTCCTCTATGTTATCTTATCAGTACATGTACACAGGATCCCCGATCTCTCCTCTATGTTATCTTATTAGTACATGTACACAGGAAGCCCGATCTCTCCTCTGTGTTATCTTATCAGTACATGTACACAGCATCCCTGATCTCTCCTCTGTTATCTTATCATTACATGTATACAGGACCCCCGATCTCTCCTCTGTGTTATCTTATCTGTACATGTACATAGAATCCTCGATCTCTCCTCTATGTTATCTTATCAGTACATGTACACAGGATCCCTGATCTCTCCTCTGTTATCTTATCAGTACATGTACACAGGATCCCCGATCTCTCCTCTGTTATCTTATAATTACATGTACACAGGATCCCCGATCTCTCCTCTGTGTTATCTTATCTGTACATGTACATACAATCCCCGATCTCTCCTCTATGTTATCTTATCAGTACATGTACACAGGATCCCCGATCTCTCCTCTGTGTTATCTTATCAGTACATGTACACAGGATCCCTGATCTCTCCTCTGTGTTATCTTATCAGTACATGTACACAGGATCCTCGATCTCTCCTCTATGTTATTTTATCAGTACATGTACACAGGATCCCCGATCTCTCCTCTATGTTATCTTATCAGTACATGTACACAGGATCCCCGATCTCTCCTCTGTTATCTTATAATTACATGTACACAGGATCCCCGATCTCTCCTCTGTGTTATCTTATCTGTACATGTACACAGGATCCCTGATCTCTCCTCTATGTTATCTTATCAGTACATGTACACAGGATCCCCGATCTCTCCTCTATGTTATCTTATCAGTACATGTACACAGGATTCCCGATCTCTCCTCTATGTTATCTTATCAGTACATGTACACAGGATCCCCGATCTCTCCTCTGTGTTATCTTATCAGTACATGTACACAGGATCCCTGATCTCTCCTCTGTGTTATCTTATCAGTACATGTACACAGGATCCCCGATCTCTCTTCTGTGTTATCTTATCAGTACATGTACACAGGATCCAGAATCTCTCCTCTGTTATCTTATCAGTACATGTACACAGGATCCCCGATCTCTCCTCTGTTACCTTATCATTATATGTACACAGGATCCCCAATCTCTCCTCTATGTTATCTTATCAGTACATGTACACGGGATCTCTGATCTCTCCTTGTTATGCCCCTCACTACACGTGACTGGGGTGTATTCGGGCACACTGTTAACTCCTCTCATACCAATGCATTCCAGTAGGCGCAGAATCCTTTTGAACTTTTATTGATACAAGATAGAGTAAAACTGTAACAGATACAGACAAAATGCAATTAATAAAGATCATACAATTAGTGCCATCCTATCTATCTATCTAGCTGAAGATACAATTAGTAAACATACCGAAGATGGATCCGGATGGCTAACGTAGAGCTTAGCAGCAGATGTGTATGCTTCCATGGTAGGAAAAGATGAAAATGGTGGAGGAAGCTGATGCAAGGCCTGATGGGATTGAAAGTACGGAGGCTTTCATGTACCAAATCTAACCTACTATACTAAATGACTACATGAAATAGATATAGCGCAGTTATGCAAAATGGTCACTAGATGGCAGCATAGAGCAATCTAATTAAATCAAAAAGTCAATAGGATAATCACAAGCCTTATTACAGAAGGCATGACACTCCTCTATGTTATCTAATCAGTGCATGTACAAAGGATCCCCAATCTCTCCTCTGTTATCTTATCAGTAAATGTACACAGGATCCCCGATCTCTCCTCTATGTTATCTTATCAGTAAATGTACACAGGATCCCCGATCTCTCCTCTGTTATCTTATCAGTACATGTACACAGGATCCCCCATCTCTCCTCTGTGTTATCTTATCAGTACATGTACACAGGATCCCCCATCTCTCCTCTGTGTTATCTTATCAGTACATGTACACAGGATCCCCGATCGCTCCTCTATGTTATCTTATCAGTACATGTACACAGGATCCCCAATCTCTCCTCTATGTTATGTTTTCTGTACATGTACACAGGATCCCCGCACTCTCCTTTATGTTATCTTATCAGTACATGTACACAGGATCCCTGATCTTTCCTCTGTTATCTTATCAGTACATGTACACAGGAAGCCCGATCTCTCCTCTGTGTTATCTTATCAGTACATGTACACAGGATCACTGATCTCTCCTCTGTTATCTTATCATTACATGTACAAAGGACCCCCGATCTCTTCTCTGTGTTATCTTATCTGTACATGTACATAGAATCCCCGATCTCTCCTCTATGTTATCTTATCAGTACATGTACAAAGGATCCCTGATCTCTCCTCTGTTATCTTATCAGTACATGTACACAGGATCCCCGATCTCTCCTTTATGTTATCATATCAGTACATGTACACAGGATCCTCAATCTCTCCTTTATGTTATCTTATCAGTACATGTACACAGGATCCCCGATCTCTCCTCTATGTTATCATATTAGTACATGTACACAGGATCCTCAATCTCTCCTCTATGTTATCTTATCAGTACATGTACACAGGATCCCCCAATCTCTCCTTTATGTTATCTTATCAGTACATGTACACAGGATGCCCGATCTCTCCTCTATGTCATCTTATCAGTACATGTACACAGGATCCCTGATCTCTCCTCTGTTATCTTATCAGTACATGTACACAGGATCACTGATCTCTCCTCTGTTATCTTATAATTACATGTACACAGGATCCCCGATCTCTCCTCTGTGTTATCTTATCTGTACATGTACACAGGATCCCTGATCTCTCCTCTGTTATCTTATCATTACATGTACACAGGATCCCCTATCTCTCATCTGTGTTATCTTATCAGTACATGTACACAGGATCCCTGATTTCTCCTCTGTGTTATCTTATCAGTACATGTACACAGGATCCCCGATCTCTCCTCTGTGTTATCTTATCAGTAAATGTACACAGGATCCCCGATCTCTCCTCTGTGTTATCTTATCAGTACATATACACAGGATCCTCGATCTCTCCTCTGTGCTATCTTATCAGTAAATGTACACAGGATCCCCGATCTCTCATCTATGTTATTTTATCAGTACATGTACACAGGATCCCCGATCTCTCCTCTGTTATCTTATCAGTACATATACACAGGATCCCTGATGTCTCCTCTGTTATCTTATCAGTACATGCACACAGGATCCCCGATCTCTCCTCTGTGTTATCTTATCAGTACATATACACAGGATCCTCGATCTCTCCTCTGTGTTATCTTATCAGTACATGCACACAGGATCCCCGATCTCTCCTCTATGTTATTTTATCAGTACATGTACACAGGATCCCCAATCTCTCCTCTGTTATCTTATCAGTACATATACACAGGATCCCTGATGTCTCCTCTGTTATCTTATCAGTACATGCACACAGGATCCCCGATCTCTCCTCTGTGTTATCTTATCAGTACATGTACACAGGATCCCCAATCTCTCCTCTGTGTTATCTTATCAGTACATGCACACAGGATCCCCGATCTCTCCTCTGTGTTATCTTATCAGTAGATGCACACAGGATCCCCGATCTCTCCTCTATGTTATCTTATCAGTACATGTACACAGGATCCCCGATCTCTCCTCTGTGTTATCTTATCAGTACATGTACACAGGATCCCCAATCTCTCTTCTGTGTTATCTTATCAGTAAATGTACACGGGATCTCCGATCTCTCCTCTATGTTATCTAATCAGTACATGTACAAAGGATCCCCGATCTCTCCTCTATGTAATCTTATCAGTAAATGTACACAGGATCCCCAATATCTCCTTTATGTTATCATATCAGTACATGTACACAGGTTCCCCGATCTCTCCTCTGTGTTATGTTATCTGTACATATACACAGGATCCCCGCTCTCTCCTCTATGTTATCTTATCAGTACATGTACACAGAATCCCTGATCTCTCCTCTGTTATCTTATCAGTACATGTACACAGGATCCCCAATCTCTCCTCTATGTTATCTTATCAGTACATGTACACGGGATCTCCGATCTCTCCTCTATGTTATCTTATCAGTACATGTACAAAGGATCCCCGATCTCTCCTCTGTTATCTTATCAGTACATGTACAAAGGATCCCCGATCTCTCCTCTGTTATCTTATCAGTACATGTTTACAGGATCCCCGATCTCTCCTCTGTTATCTTATCAGTACATGTACAAAGGATCCCCGATCTCTCCTCTGTGTTATCTCATCAGTACATGTACAAAGGATCCCCGATCTCTCCTCTGTTATCTTATCAATACATGTACACAGGATCCCTGATCTCTCTGTTATCTTATCAGTACATGTACACAGGATCCCCAATCTCTCCTCTATGTTATCATATCAGTATATGTACACAGGATCCCCGATCTCTCCTCTGTTACCTTATCATTATATGTACACAGGATCCCCGATCCCTCCTCTATGTTATCTTATTTGTACAAGTACACAGGATCCCTGATCTTTAATCTGTTACCTTATCAATATATGTACATAGGATCCCCGATCTCTCCTCTATGTTATCTTATCAGTACATGTACACAGGATCCCTGATCTCTCCTCTGTTATCTTATCAGTACATGTACACAGGATCCCCGATCTCTCCTCTGTTATCTTATCAGTACATGTACACAGGATCCCCGATCTCTCCTCTGTGTCATCTTATCAGTACATGTACACATAATCCTCAATCTCTCCTCTATGTTATCATATCAGTACATGTACATAGGATCCCTGTTATCTCCTTTGTTACCTTATCATTAAAAGTACGCAGGATCCCCGATCTCTCCTCTATGTTATCTTATCAGTACATGTACACAGGATCCCCAATCTCTCCTCTGTGTTATCTTATCAGTACATATACACAGGATCCCTGATCTCTCCTCTGTTATCTTATCAGTACATGCACACAGGATCCCCGATCTCTCCTCTGTGTTATCTTATCAGTACATGTACACAGGATCCCCGATCTCTCCTCTGTGTTATCTTATCAGTACATGTACACAGGATCCCAGATCTCTCCTCTGTGTTATCTTATCAGTACATGTACACAGGATCCCCGATCTCTCCTCTATGTTATCTTATCAGTACATGTACACAGGATCCCCAATCTCTCCTTTATGTTATCTTATCAATACATGTACACAGGTTCCCCGATCTCTCCTCTGTTATCTTATCAGTACATGTACACAGGATCCCCGATCTCTCCTCTGTGTTATCTTATCAATACATGTACACAGGATCCTCGATCTCTCCTCTGTGTTATCTTATCAGTACATATACACAGGATCCCTGATCTCTCCTCTGTTATCTTATCAGTACATGCACACAGGATCCCCGATCTCTCCTCTTTGTTATCTTATCAGTACATGTACACAGGATCCCCGATCTCTCCTCTGTGTTATCTTATCAGTACATGTACACAGGATCCCAGATCTCTCCTCTGTGTTATCTTATCAGTACATGTACACAGGATCCCCGATCTCTCCTCTATGTTATCTTATCAGTACATGTACACAGGATCCCCAATCTCTCCTTTATGTTATCTTATCAGTACATGTACACAGGATCCCAGATCTCTCCTCTGTGTTATCTTATCAGTACATGTACACAGGATCCCCGATCTCTCCTCTATGTTATCTTATCAGTACATGTACACAGGATCCCCAATCTCTCCTTTATGTTATCTTATCAGTACATGTACACAGGTTCCCCGATCTCTCCTCTGTTATCTTATCAGTACATGTACACAGGATCCCCGATCTCTCCTCTGTGTTATCTTATCAATACATGTACACAGGATCCTCGATCTCTCCTCTGTGTTATCTTATCAGTACATATACACAGGATCCCTGATCTCTCCTCTGTTATCTTATCAGTACATGCACACAGGATCCCCGATCTCTCCTCTATGTTCTCTTATCAGAACATGTACACAGGATCCCTGATCTTTCCTCTGTTATCTTATCAGTACATGTACACAGGATCCACAATCTATCCTCTAAGTTATCATATCAGTACATGTACACAGGATCCCCTATCTCTCCTCTGTTACCTTATCATTATATGTACACAGGATCCCCGATCTCTCCTTTATGTTATCTTATCAGTACATGTACACAGAATCCCTGATCTCTCCTCTGTGTTATCTTATCAGTATATGTACACAGGATCCCTGATCTCTCCTCTGTGTTATCTTATCAGTACATGTACAAAGGATCCCTGATCTCTCATCTGTTATCTTATCAGTAAATGTACACAGGATCCCTGATCTCTCCTCTGTGTTATCTTATCAGTACATGTACACAGGATCCCCAATCTCTCCTCTCTGATATCTTATCAGTACATGTACACAGGATCCCCAATCTCTCCTCTGTGTTATCTTATCAGTACATGTATACAGGATCCCTGATCTCTCCTCTGTTAGGTTATCAGTACATGTACACAGGATCCCCGATCTCTCCTCTGTTATCTTATCAGTACATGTACACAGGATCCCTGATCTCTCCTCTGTGTTATCTTATCAGTACATGTACACAGGAACCCCGATCTCTCCTCTTTGTTATCCTACCAGTACATGTACACAGGATCCCCAATCTCTCCTCTGTGTTATCTTATCAGTACATGTATACAGGATCCCTGATCTCTCCTCTGTTATCTTATCAGTACATGTACACAGGATCCCCGATCTCTCCTCTGTTATCTTATCAGTACATATACACAGGATCCCTGATCTCTCCTCTGTGTTATCTTATCAGTACATGTACACAGGATCCCCGATCTCTCCTCTGTGTTATCTTATTAGTACATGTACACAGGATCCCCAATCTCTCATTTATGTTATCTTATCAGTACATGTACACAGGATCCCCGATCTCTCCTCTATGTTATCTTATCAGTACATATACACAGGATCCCTAATCTCTCCTCTGTTATCTTATCAGTACATGTACACAGGATCCCCAATCTCTCCTCTATGTTATCTTATCAGTACATGTACACAGGATCCCTGATCTCTCCTCTGTTATCTTTACATGTACACAGGATCCTCGATCTCTCCTCTGTTATCTTATCAGTACATGTACACAGGATCCCCGATCTCTCCTCTGTGTTATCTTATCAGTACATGTACACAGGATCCCCGATCTCTCCTCTATGTTATCTTATCAGTACATGTACACAGGATCCCCGATCTCTCCTCTGTGTTATCTTATCAGTATATGTACACAGAATCCCTGATCTCTCCTCTGTGTTATCTTATCAGTACATGTACACAGGATCCAAGATCTCTCCTCTGTTATCTTATCAGTACACGTACACAGGATCCCCGATCTCTCCTCTATGTTATCTTATCAGTACATGTACACAGGATCCTCGATCTCTCCTCTATGTTATTTTATCAGTACATGTACACAGGATCCCCGATCTCTCCTCTGTTATCTTATCAGTACATATACACAGGATCCCTGATGTCTCCTCTGTTATCTTATCAGTACATGCACACAGGATCCCCGATCTCTCCTCTGTTATCTTATCAGTACATGTACACAGGATCCCCGATCTCTCCTCTGTGTTATCTTATCAGTACATGTACACAGGATCCCCGATCTCTCTTCTGTGTTATCTTATCAGTACATGTACACAGGATCCAGAATCTCTCCTCTGTTATCTTATCAGTACATGTACACAGGATCCCCGATCTCTCCTCTGTTACCTTATCATTATATGTACACAGGATCCCCAATCTCTCCTCTATGTTATCTTATCAGTACATGTACACGGGATCTCCGATCTCTCCTTGTTATGCCCCTCACTACACGTGACTGGGGTGTATTCGGGAACACTGTTAACTCCTCTCATACCAATGCATTCCAGTAGGCGCAGAATCCTTTTGAACTTTTATTGATACAAGATAGAGTAAAACTGTAACAGATACAGACAAAATGCAATTAATAAAGATCATACAATTAGTGCCATCCTATCTATCTATCTAGCTGAAGATACAATTAGTAAACATACCGAAGATGGATCCGGATGGCTAACGTAGAGCTTAGCAGCAGATGTGTATGCTTCCATGGTAGGAAAAGATGAAAATGGTGGAGGAAGCTGATGCAAGGCCTGATGGGATTGAAAGTACGGAGGCTTTCATGTACCAAATCTAACCTACTATACTAAATGACTACATGAAATAGATATAGCGCAGTTATGCAAAATGGTCACTAGATGGCAGCATAGAGCAATCTAATTAAATCAAAAAGTCAATAGGAAAATCACAAGCCTTATTACAGAAGGCATGACACTCCTCTATGTTATCTAATCAGTACATGTACATAGGATCCCCCATCTCTCCTCTGTGTTATCTTATCAGTACATGTACACAGGATCCCCGATCGCTCCTCTATGTTATCTTATCAGTACATGTACACAGGATCCCCAATCTCTCCTCTATGTTATGTTTTCTGTACATGTACACAGGATCCCCGCTCTCTCCTTTATGTTATCTTATCAGTACATGTACACAGGATCCCTGATCTTTCCTCTGTTATCTTATCAGTACATGTACACGGGATCCCCGATCTCTCCTCTGTGTTATCTTATCAGTACATGTACACGGGATCTCCGATCTCTCCTCTATGTTATCTTATCAGTACATGTACATAGGATCCCTGATCTCTCCTCTGTTATCTTATCAGTACATGTACACGGGATCCCCGATCTCTCCTCTGTGTTATCTTATCAGTACATGTACACGGGATCTCCGATCTCTCCTCTATGTTATCTTATCAGTACATGTACATAGAATCCCCGATCTCTCCTCTATGTTATCTTATCAGTACATGTACAAAGGATCCCTGATCTCTCCTCTGTTATCTTATCAGTACATGTACACAGGATCCCCGATCTCTCCTTTATGTTATCATATCAGTACATGTACACAGGATCCTCAATCTCTCCTTTATGTTATCTTATCAGTACATGTACACAGGATCCCCGATCTCTCCTCTATGTTATCATATTAGTACATGTACACAGGATCCTCAATCTCTCCTCTATGTTATCTTATCAGTACATGTACACAGGATCCCCCAATCTCTCCTTTATGTTATCTTATCAGTACATGTACACAGGATCCCTGATCTCTCCTTTATGTTATCTTATCAGTACATGTACACAGGATGCCCGATCTCTCCTCTATGTCATCTTATCAGTACATGTACACAGGATCCCTGATCTCTCCTCTGTTATCTTATCAGTACATGTACACAGGATCACTGATCTCTCCTCTGTTATCTTATAATTACATGTACACAGGATCCCCGATCTCTCCTCTGTGTTATCTTATCTGTACATGTACACAGGATCCCTGATCTCTCCTCTGTTATCTTATCATTACATGTACAGAGGATCCCCGATCTCTCCTCTGTGTTATCTTATCAGTACATGTACACAGGATCCCTGATTTCTCCTCTGTGTTATCTTATCAGTACATGTACACAGGATCCCCGATCTCTCCTCTGTGTTATCTTATCAGTAAATGTACACAGGATCCCCGATCTCTCCTCTGTGTTATCTTATCAGTACATATACACAGGATCCTCGATCTCTCCTCTGTGCTATCTTATCAGTAAATGTACACAGGATCCCCGATCTCTCATCTATGTTATTTTATCAGTACATGTACACAGGATCCCCGATCTCTCCTCTGTTATCTTATCAGTACATATACACAGGATCCCTGATGTCTCCTCTGTTATCTTATCAGTACATGCACACAGGATCCCCGATCTCTCCTCTGTGTTATCTTATCAGTACATATACACAGGATCCTCGATCTCTCCTCTGTGTTATCTTATCAGTACATGCACACAGGATCCCCAATCTCTCCTCTGTTATCTTATCAGTACATATACACAGGATCCCTGATGTCTCCTCTGTTATCTTATCAGTACATGCACACAGGATCCCCGATCTCTCCTCTATGTTATTTTATCAGTACATGTACACAGGATCCCCAATCTCTCCTCTGTTATCTTATCAGTACATATACACAGGATCCCTGATGTCTCCTCTGTTATCTTATCAGTACATGCACACAGGATCCCCGATCTCTCCTCTGTGTTATCTTATCAGTACATGTACACAGGATCCCCAATCTCTCCTCTGTGTTATCTTATCAGTACATGCACACAGGATCCCCGATCTCTCCTCTGTGTTATCTTATCAGTACATGTACACAGGATCCCCGATCTCTCCTCTGTGTTATCTTATCAGTAGATGCACACAGGATCCCCGATCTCTCCTCTATGTTATCTTATCAGTACATGTACACAGGATCCCCGATCTCTCCTCTGTGTTATCTTATCAGTACATGTACACAGGATCCCCAATCTCTCTTCTGTGTTATCTTATCAGTAAATGTACACGGGATCTCCGATCTCTCCTCTATGTTATCTAATCAGTACATGTACAAAGGATCCCCGATCTCTCCTCTATGTAATCTTATCAGTACATGTACACAGGATCCCCAATATCTCCTTTATGTTATCATATCAGTACATGTACACAGGTGCCCCGATCTCTCCTCTGTGTTATGTTATCTGTACATATACACAGGATCCCCGCTCTCTCCTCTATGTTATCTTATCAGTACATGTACACAGAATCCCTGATCTCTCCTCTGTTACCTTATCAGTACATGTACACAGGATCCCCAATCTCTCCTCTATGTTATCTTATCAGTACATGTACACGGGATCTCCGATCTCTCCTCTATGTTATCTTATCAGTACATGTACAAAGGATCCCCAATCTCTCCTCTGTTATCTTATCAGTACATGTTTACAGGATCCCCGATCTCTCCTCTGTTATCTTATTAGTACATGTACAAAGGATCCCCGATCTCTCCTCTGTGTTATCTTATCAGTACATGTACAAAGGATCCCCGATCTCTCCTCTGTTATCTTATCAGTACATGTACACAGGATCCCCGCTCTCTCCCCTATGTTATCTTATCAGTACATGTACACAGGATCCCTGATCTCTCTGTTATCTTATCAGTACATGTACACAGGATCCCCGATCTCTCCTCTATGTTATCATATCAGTATATGTACACATGATCCCCCATCTCTCCTCTGTTACCTTATCATTATATGTACACAGGATCCCCGATCCCTCCTCTATGTTATCTTATTAGTACAAGTACACAGGATCCCTGATCTTTCCTCTGTTACCTTATCAATATATGTACATAGGATCCCCGATCTCTCCTCTATGTTATCTTATCAGTACATGTACACAGGATCCCTGATCTCTCCTCTGTTATCTTATCAGTACATGTACACAGGATCCCCGATCTCTCCTCTGTTATCTTATCAGTACATGTACACAGGATCCCCGATCTCTCCTCTGTGTCATCTTATCAGTACATGTAAACATAATCCTCAATCTCTCCTCTATGTTATCATATCAGTACATGTACATAGGATCCCTGTTCTCTCCTTTGTTACCTTATCTTTAAAAGTACGCAGGATCCCCGATCTCTCCTCTATGTTATCTTATCAGTACATGTACACAGGATCCCCAATCTCTCCTCTGTGTTATCTTATCAGTACATATACACAGGATCCCTGATCTCTCCTCTGTTATCTTATCAGTACATGCACACAGGATCCCCGATCTCTCCTCTGTGTTATCTTATCAGTACATGTACACAGGATCCCCGATCTCTCCTCTGTGTTATCTTATCAGTACATGTACACAGGATCCCAGATCTCTCCTCTGTGTTATCTTATCAGTACATGTACACAGGATCCCCGATCTCTCCTCTATGTTATCTTATCAGTACATGTACACAGGATCCCCAATCTCTCCTTTATGTTATCTTATCAGTACATGTACACAGGTTCCCCGATCTCTCCTCTGTTATCTTATCAGTACATGTACACAGGATCCCCGATCTCTCCTCTGTTATCTTATCAGTACATGCACACAGGATCCCCGATCTCTCCTCTTTGTTATCTTATCAGTACATGTACACAGGATCCCCGATCTCTCCTCTGTGTTATCTTATCAGTACATGTACACAGGATCCCAGATCTCTCCTCTGTGTTATCTTATCAGTACATGTACACAGGATCCCCGATCTCTCCTCTATGTTATCTTATCAGTACATGTACACAGGATCCCCAATCTCTCCTTTATGTTATCTTATCAGTACATGTACACAGGATCCCAGATCTCTCCTCTGTGTTATCTTATCAGTACATGTACACAGGATCCCCGATCTCTCCTCTATGTTATCTTATCAGTACATGTACACAGGATCCCCAATCTCTCCTTTATGTTATCTTATCAGTACATGTACACAGGTTCCCCGATCTCTCCTCTGTTATCTTATCAGTACATGTACACAGGATCCCCGATCTCTCCTCTGTGTTATCTTATCAATACATGTACACAGGATCCTCGATCTCTCCTCTGTGTTATCTTATCAGTACATATACACAGGATCCCTGATCTCTCCTCTGTTATCTTATCAGTACATGCACACAGGATCCCCGATCTCTCCTCTTTGTTATCTTATCACTACATGTACACAGGATCCCCGATCTCTCCTCTGTGTTATCTTATCAGTACATGTACACAGGATCCCAGATCTCTCCTCTGTGTTATCTTATCAGTACATGTACACAGGATCCCCGATCTCTCCTCTGCTATCTTATCAGTACATGTACACAGGATCCCCAATCTCTCCTTTATGTTATCTTATCAGTACATGTACACAGGTTCGCCGATCTCTCCTCTGCTATCTTATCAGTACATGTAGACAGGATCCCCGATCTCTCCTCTGTGTTATCTTATCAATACATGTACACAGGATCCTCGATCTCTCCTCTGTTATCATATCAGTACATGTACCCAGGATCCCCTATCTCTCCTCTGTTACCTTATCATTATATGTACACAGGATCCCCGATCTCTCCTCTATGTTCTCTTATCAGAACATGTACACAGGATCCCTGATCTTTCCTCTGTTATCTTATCAGTACATGTACACAGGATCCCCAATCTCTCCTCTATGTTATGTTATCTGTACATGTACACAGGATCCCCGCTCTCTTGTCTGTGTTATCTTATCAGTATATGTACACAGGATCCCTGATCTCTCCTCTGTGTTATCTTATCAATACATGTACACAGGATCCTCGATCTCTCCTCTGTTATCTTATCAGTACATGTACACAGGATCCACAATCTATCCTCTAAGTTATCATATCAGTACATGTACACAGGATCCCCTATCTCTCCTCTGTTACCTTATCATTATATGTACACAGGATCCCCGATCTCTCCTCTATGTTCTCTTATCAGAACATGTACACAGGATCCCTGATCTTTCCTCTGTTATCTTATCAGTACATGTACACAGGATCCCCTATCTCTCCTCTGTTACCTTATCATTATATGTACACAGGATCCCCGATCTCTCCTTTATGTTATCTTATCAGTACATGTACACAGGATCCCCGATCTCTCCTCTGTTATCTTATCAGTACATGCACACAGGATCCCCAATCTCTCCTCTGTGTTATCTTATCAATACATGTACACAGGATCCCCGATCTCTCCTCTGTGTTATCTTATCAGTACATGTACACAGGATCCCCGATCTCTCCTCTGTGTTATCTTATCAGTATATGTACACAGAATCCCTGATCTCTCCTCTGTGTTATCTTATCAGTACATGTACACAGGATCCAAGATCTCTCCTCTGTTATCTTATCAGTACATGTACACAGGATCCCCGATCTCTCCTCTATGTTATCTTATCAGTACATGTACACAGGATCCCTGATCTCTCCTCTGTGTTATCTTATCAGTACATGTTCACAGGATCCTCAATCTCTCCTCTATGTTATTATATCAGTACATGTACACGGGATCCCCGATCTCTCCTCTATGTTATCTTATCAGTACATGTACAAAGGATCCCTGATCTCTCCTCTGTGTTATCTTATCAGTACATGTACACAGGATAACCGATCTCTCCTCTGTGTTATCTTATCAGTACATGTACACAGGATCTCCAATCTCTCCTCTATGTTATCTTATCAATACATGTACACAGGATCCTCGATCTCTCCTCTGTTATCTTATCAGTACATGTACACAGGATCTCCGATCTCTCCTCTATGTTATCTTATCAGTACATGTACACAGGATCCCCAATCTCTCCTCTATGTTATCTTATCAGTACATGTACACAGGATCCCTGATCTCTCCACTGTGTTATCTTATTAGTACTAAGGATGAGCCGAACACCCCCCGGTTCGGTTCGCACCAGAACCTGCAAACGGACCGGAAATAAGCACGAACGTTAGAACCCCATTGACGTCTATGGGACTCGAACGTTCGAAATCAAAAGTGCTCATTTTAAAGGCTAATTTGCATGGTATTGTCCTAAAAAGGGTTTGGGGACCCGGGTCCTGCCCCAGGGGATATGTATCAGTGCAAAAAAACTTTTAAAAACGGTCGTTTTTTCGGGAGCAGTGATTTTAATGATGCTTAAAGTAAAAAAAAAAAAAGTGAAATATTCCTTTAAATATCGTACCTGGGGGGTGTCTATAGTATGCCTGTAAAGTGGCGCATGTTTCCCGTGTTTAGAACAGTCCCTGCACAAAATGTCATTTTTAAAGGAAAAAAAGTCATTTAAAACTGCTTGCGGCTTTAATGTAATGTCGGGTCCTGGCAATATGGATGAAAATCAGTGAGACAAACGGCATGGGTACCCCCCAGTCCATTACCAGGCCCTTTGGGTCTTGTATGGATATTAAGGGGAACCCCACACCTAAATTTAAAAAAGGAAAGGTGTGGGGCCACCAGGCCCTATATACTCTGAACAGCAGTATACAGGCGGTGCAAACAAGACAGGGACTGTAGGTTTGTTGTTAAGTAGAATCTGTTTGTAATTTTGAACGGGTACATTTTTATCGTGTTTAGCTCCAGAAAAATCTTTTTTAAGCTTTTTGGAAAACATAGGGATGGGTTATCACCCCTGTGACATTTGTTTTGCTGTCTGTGCTCCTCTTCAGAAGATTTCACCTCACTTTTTGTCCCAATGACAAATGTTTTTTTGAAAATATGGGGTTTTTTGTGGAACAAGGATTGGAAAGCATCAGTGGAAAGGAGAAATGTTTTTCCCATATTAACTCTTACAGGAGAGAATTTCCCTTCCTAGGGGTAGATTTCATCTCACTTCCTGTTGTCTCCTTCCGTTTGCAAGTAGGAGTCGTTTGTAAGTTGGATGTTTGAAAGTAGGGGCCTGCCCTATATACTCAGCAGAAATTTGGGCCTTAGGTGTTGTTGTGGCCACAACACTGTAAACCCTCACAGGGCCCTGCTGTGAAATATTAGATCAAGAATTGTAATTACATGCCCCTGTTGAACAGGGGCAGAAAAATTGGGCCTTTGGTGGTGGTGGTGGTGCCACAACACTGTAAGTCCTCACTCGCTCTTGGTGGGCGCAGAAACGGGCCCTGCTGTGAAATATTAGATCAAGAATTGTAATTTCATGCCCCTGTTGAACAAGGGCAGAAAAATTGGGCCTTTGGTGGTGGTGGTGGTGCTGGTGCCACAACACTGTAAGTCCTCACTGGCTCTTGGTGGGCGCAGAAACGGGCCCTGCTGTGAAATATTAGATCAAGAATTGTAATTACATGCCCCTGTTGAACAAGGGCAGAAAAATTGGGCCTTTGGTGGTGGTGGTGCTGGTGCCACAACACTGTAAGTCCTCACTCGCTCTTGGTGGACGCAGAAATGGGCCCTGCTGTGAAATATTAGATCAAGAATTGTAATTACATGCCCCTGTTGAACAGGGGCTGAAAAATTGGGCCTTAGGTACTGGTGCCACAACACTGCAACCCCTCACAGACACTCTAGTTGGAATGCAGGAACAAGCCCTGCTGCAAAGTATTGCATCAAAAATTGTAATTACACGCCCCTGTTAAACAGGGGCAGAAAAATTGGGCCTTAGGCACTGGTGCTGGTGCCACAACACTGCAACCCCTCACAGATACTCTAGTTGGAACGCAGGAACAAGCCCTGCTGCAAAGTATTGCATCAAAAATTGTAATTACACGCCCCTGTTAAACAGGGGCTGAAAAATTGGGCCTTAGGCACTGGTGACGGTGCCCAGAACCAAAAATGTTCTTACAAGCTATCAGCGTGATCATTGAGGAGGAAGAGGATAATTACTCAGGATAGTCACTCAGCATCAGCATAGGCAGTCTTTGAAGGGATCTGAGATTTTAAAAAAAAATATTCGGTTACATCAGCATCAGGTGCTTGGTAGCTGGTGGTGATCCAAGACTGATTCATTTTTATGAAGGTCAGTCGATCGACCGAATCGGTGGACAGACGCACCCTGTGATCGGTTACAAATCCTCCAGCAGCACTGAATGTGCGTTCCGAAAGAACGCTGGATGCAGGACAGGCTAGTAGCTCAATTGCATACTTTGCAAGCTCTGGCCAGTGATCCATCCTCAAGACCCAGTAACCCAGAGGATTTTCGGTGGGAAAGGTGTCCAAGTCAGATCTTGCCCCTATGTATTCTTGCACCATGTAAAACAGACGCTGGCGATGGTTGCTGGAACCGATCATACCTTGGGGCTGCGGACTAAAAAATTGTCTGAACGCATCGGTCAGACGGCCACCTTCTCCACCGCTTCTTCTTTGACTGACCGAAGCCTCAGCAACACGTTGTCCAGAAACAGGAGTTTGTTACCTCCCAGTCTCTGGGAAACGCATTGCACAAACCTTTCTGCAAGGCCTCCCGAAGATGTTTCATCCTCTGCTCCCTCTGCGATGGCAAGATAAGGTCCGCAACCTTACCCTTGTAACGTGGATCAAGGAGGGTTGCCAGCCAGTATTGGTCCTTCTCCTTGATACCACGAATACGAGGATCCTTACGCAGGCTTTGCAGGATCAGGGAGGCCATGCAGCCTAGGTTTGCTGAGGCATTCGGTCCGGAGTCCTCTGGGTCACTAAGGATGACATGGTCCGCAGCCACCTCCTCCCAGCCACGTACAAGTCCATGTGTTTCTTGGGACTGATCCCTTAAAGACTGCTGCTGATGCTGAGTGCCAGGTTCCACCTCCATACTGACACAATCCTCCTCCTCCTCCTCATCCTCTTCCTGTGTGATCGGCGGGCACGCAGGAACACAGTCTGGATAAAGGGGGCCTTGAGAGCTAAGGAAGTCCTCCTTTTCCTGCCTCTGTTCTGCCTCAAGTGCCCTGTCCATTATTCCACGCAGCGTGTGCTCCAGCAGGTGGACAAGGGGGACAGTGGCACTGATGCATGCACTGCCACTGCTCACCATCCTCGTGGCCTCCTCAAATGGTGACAGGACAGTGCATGCATCCCTGATCATGGCCCACTGGCGTGGGGAAAAAAAAACAAGCTCCCCTGACCCTGTCCTGGTGCCATAGTCGCACAGGTACTCATTGATGGCCCTCTGCTGCGTATGCAGCCACTGCAGCATGGCCAACGTTGAGTTCCACCTGGTGGGCATGTCACAGATTAGGCGGTTCTTGGGCAGGTTAAACTCCTTTCGGAGGTCTGCCAGCCGAGCACTGGCATTATATGACCAGCGAAAATGCACACAGACTTTCCTGGCCTGCCTCAGGACATCCTATAAGGGGTACCTGCCCAAGAACCGCTGCACCACCAAGTTAAGGACGTGAGCCAAACAGGGCACATGGGTCATTTGTCCCTGTCGGAGGGCAGAGAGGAGGTTGGTGCCATTGTCGCAAACCACCATTCCTGCCTTAAGTTGGCATGGCGTCAACCACCTCTAAACCTGCAGAGCTGACAGAACCTCTGCCCCAGTGTGGCTCCTGTCCCCCAAGAACACCAGCTCAAGCACCGCATGGCATCTTTTGGCCTGCGTACATGCGTAGCCCTTTGAACGGCTACGGAGCAGCGCTGGTTCCGAGGACAAAGCACAGGAAGAGAGAGCCGGAATCGCCTTCCGTGAGAAAAAGTGGCGTTTGGGTACCTGCCACTGAGGAACTGCACATTCCACAAACTCACGGAAGGGGGCAGAGTCTACCAACTGAAAAGGCAGCAGTTGAAGTGCTAGCAATTTTGCCAAGATAGCATTCAACCGCTGGGCATGTGGATGGCTGGGAGCAAACTTATTTTGGCGGTGCAGCAGCTGGGGCAGGGAAATTTGCCTGGTACAATCTGACGTCGGTGTACCAAAAGCAGATTGCCCACAAGTACTTGGCTGTGACACACCTAATTCTACACCTTCATTCCTCTCAGTGCAGGTCTCAGAGAGGACTGAAGGTATAGTGGGGTTGGAGATCTCAGCTGATGAGGAGCAAGGAGAGGTCCTCTTTGTTCTCTGGTGTGGGTCTTTTAGATACGCTTGCCAACGAACTGCATGGCAGGTCAACATATGTCTGGTCAAGCATGTGGTACCCAAGCGGGAGATGTTTTGGCCACGCGAGATACGTTTGAGACATATGTTGCAAATAGCAGCGGTGCGATCTGATGCATTTGTCTCAAAAAAGGCCCACACCAAAGAACTTTTTGAATAACGCGCAGAGACTGCAGTGCCCTGCACATCCGGAGCTTTGGGGTGTGATGCAGTCAGTATGCTGCCCTTAGGCTGGCCCCTGGAGGGCATCCTGCCTCGTTGGTGATGTGCCGCCTCCTCCTCCTCTCTCCTATCAGGCACCCACGTTGAGTCAGTGACCTCATCATCCCCTCCCTCCTCATCACTGGAGCAAACCTGGCAGTATGCTGCAGCAGGGGGAGCATGACTGCCAGATTGCTGTCCTTCTTGGGCACCCCCTCTGTCCGTGCTCACGTTACTGCCTTCATCTAGCTCAGTATCATCATCAGAGCCTTCCAAACGCTAGGCATCCTCCTGGAGCATGTACCCAACACTGTGGTCAAACAGTTAGAGGGACTCCTCATTAGGACATGGTGGGGCTAGGGAAGGAGTCACTGATGACATTGAGCCGAGGGAAGAGGCCGCTGCTTTGCCAGACAAAGTACCCTGAGCATGGGTGAGAGAGGATGAGGAGGATGAGGACTGCTTGGTCATCCACTCGACCAAGTCTTCTGCATGTTGCGGCTCAACACGGCCAGCTGCCAAAAAAAAGGCCAAGCGTGTCCCACGGCCACGTGCTGATGAGGATGCACTGTCTCCAGGACCAGCACTGTTGCCTCTAGACACAGAGCCTGATTGCCCTCTTTTATTGGCTTGTGACTGTCTGCCTCTCCTTGTTGGCCTTCCAGAGATACTAATGGCCTGTAGCTGCACTAAGCTGGGATATATATATATATATATATATATATATATATATATATATATACTGATACTGCAGCTAGCAAATTCAACTGCCTGCCTGTAGTATGAGAACACCACCAACCTTCTACAGGTAGCTTTAGCTGAACACTGTGCAGAGCTCGCAAAAAAACTAACTTGTAGCTTATTTAGCTGCCTGCGGTAGTGATAGCATCAGGAAAACGCCACCAACCTTCTACAGGTAGCTTTAGGTGAATACTGTGCAGAGCTCGCCAAAAAATAACTTGTAGCTTATTTAGCTGCCTGCGGTAGTAATAGGATCAGGAAAACACTACCAACCTTCTACAGGTAGCTTTAACTGAACACTGTGCAGAGCTCATAAAAAAATAACTTGTAGGTTTAGCTGAACACTGTGAGGAGGACGCACTACACTAACTTGTAGCTTTAGCTGAACACTGTGCAGAGGTATCACTACACTAACTTGTAGTTTTAGCTGAACACTGTGAGCAGGACGCACTACACTAACTTGTAGCTTTAGCTGAACATTGTGCAGAGGTCTCACTACACTAACTTGTAGCTTTAGCTGAACACTGTGCAGAGGTCTCACTACACTAACTTGTAGCTTTAGCTGAACACTGTGCAGAGGTCTCACTACACTAACTTGTAGCTTTAGCTGAACACTGTGCAGAGGTCTCACTACACTTGTAGTTTTAGCTGAACACTGTGAGCAGGATGCACTACACTAACTTGTAGCTTTAGCTGAACACTGTGCAGAGGTCTCACTACACTAACTTGTAGTTTTAGCTGAACACTGTGAGGAGGACGCACTACACTAACTTGTAGCTTTAGCTGAACACTGTGCAGAGGTCACACTAAACTAACTTGTAGCTTTAGCTGAACACTGTGCAGAGGTCGCACTACACTAACTTGTAGTTTTAGCTGAACACTGTGAGCAGGTCTCACTACACTAACTTGTAGCTTTAGCTGAACACTGTGCAGAGGTCTCACTACACTAACTTGTAGCTTTAGCTGAACACTGTGCAGAGGTCTCACTACACTAACTTGTAGTTTTAGCTGAACACTGTGAGGAGGACGCACTACACTAACTTGTAGCTTTAGCTGAACACTGTGCAGAGGTCTCACTACACTAACTTGTAGTTTTAGCTGAACACTGTGAGCAGGACGCACTACACTAACTTGTAGCTTTAGCTGAACACTGTGCAGAGGTCTCACTACACTAACTTGTAGTTTTAGCTGAACACTGTGAGCAGGACGCACTACACTAACTGTAAATAGTCTAGCTGCCTGACTGTGGTACTAATAGGATCAAAAGAACACCAGCAATTTTCTTTAGGTAGCTGTAAATACTGTAACAAGACAAGCCTGCCTGTCAGTAGGAAGATAACAGGAACGGATCTAGCTAAACTGAATACAGTGTACACAATACACTGTAAGTGCAGCTAACCCACTGACTGTCCTGCCTAATCTGTCTAACTCAAATGAAATGACACTGTCTCACTCTCTATCTCTCAGCACGCCGGAACACACTACACAGGGCCGCTGTGCAGGCGGCCTTATATAGTGCGGGGCGTGTTCTAAACCCCCTGAGCCATAATTGGCCAAAGCCACCCTGGCTTTGGCCAATTACAGCTCTCTCTACCGACGGCGCTGTGATTGGCCAGCATGCGGGTCATAGTGCATGCTTGGCCAATCATCAGCCAGCAATGCACTGCGATGCCGCAGTGAATTATGGGCCGTGACGCGCCACACGAATTTGGCGCGACCGGCCCATAACGTTCGCAATTCGGCGAACGATCGAACAGCCGATGTTCGAGTCGAACATGGGTTTGACTCGAACGCGAAGCTCATCCCTAATTAGTACATGTACACAGGATCCCTGATCTCTCCTCTGTGTTATCTTATCAGTACATGTACACAGTATCCCCGATCTCTCCTCTGTGTTATCTTATCAGTACATGTACACAGGATCCCTGATCTCTCCTCTGTGTTATCTTATCAGTACATGTACACAGGATCCCCGATCTCTCCTCTGTGTTATCTTATCAGTACATGTACACAGGATCCCCGATCTCTCCTCTGTGTTATCTTATCAGTACATGTACACAGGATCCCCGATCTCTCCTCTATGTTATCTTATCAGTACATGTACACAGGATCCCCGATCTCTCCTCTATGTTATCTTATCAGTACATGTACACAGGATCCCCAATCTCTCCTCTATGTTATCTTATCAGTACATGTACACAGGATCCCCGATCTCTCCTCTGTGTTATCTTATAAGTACATGTACACAGGATTCCTGATCTCTCTTCTGTGTTATCTAATCAGTACATGTACACAGGATCCCCGATCTCTCCTTTATGTTATCTTATCGGTACATGTACACAGGATCCCCGATCTCTCCTCTATGTTATCTTATCAGTACATGTACACAGGATCCCCGATCTCTCCTCTATGTTATCATATCAGTACATGTACACAGGATCCCTATTCTCTCCTCTATGTTATCTTATCAGTACATGTACACAGGATCCTTGGTCTCTCCTCTATGTTATCTTAACAGTACATGTACACGGGATCCCCAATCTCTCCTCTATGTTATCTTATCATAGTTACATAGTTGGTGAGGTTGAAAAAAGACACAAGTCCATCAAGTCCAACCTATGTGTGATTATGTGTCAGTATTACATTGTATATCCATGTATGTTGTGGTCATTCAGGTGATTAATAGTTTCTTGAAGCTATCGATGCTCCCCGCTGAGACCACCGCCTGTGGAAGGGAATGCCACATCCTTGCCGCTCTTACAGTAAAGAACCCTCTACGTAGTTTAAGGTTAAACCTCTTTTCTTCTAAGTTTAATGAGTGGCCACGAGTCTTGTTAAACTCTCTTCTGCGAAAAAGTTTTATTTCTATTGTAGGGTCACCAGTACGGTATTTGTATATTGAAATCATATCCCCTCTCAAGCGTCTCTTCTCCAGAGAGAATAAGTTCAGTGCTCGCAACCTTTCCTCATAACTAAGATCCTCCAGACCCTTTATTAGCTTTGTTGCCCTTCTTTGTACTCACTCCATTTCCAGTACATCCTTCCTGAGGACTGGTGCCCAGAACTGGACAGCATACTCCAGGTGCGGCCGGACCAGAGCCTTGTAGAGCGGGAGAATTATCATTTTATCTCTGGAGTTGATCCCTTTTTAATGCATGCCAATATTCTGTTTGCTTTGTTAGCAGCAGCTTGGCATTGCATGCCATTGCTGAGCCTATCATCTACTAGGACCCCCAGGTCCTTTTCCATCCTAGATTCCCCCAGAGGTTCTCCCCCCAGTGTATAGATTGCATTCATATTTTTGCCACACAAATGCATTATTTTACATTTTTCTACATTGAACCTCATTCGCCATATAGTCGCACACCCCATTAATTTGTTCAGATCTTCTTGCAAGGTTTCCACATCCTGAGGAGAAGTTATTGCCCTGCTTAGCTTAGTATCGTCTGCTAATACAAAGATTGAACTGTTTATCCCATCCTCCAGGTCGTTTATGGACAAATTCAATTATTATTATTATACAAGATTTATATAGCGCCAACAGTTTACGCAGCGCTTTACAATGTTTAGGGGGGACAACACAATTACAGTACAGTTCAATACAAAAGGTAAAGGAGGGCCCTGCTCATAGAGCTTACATTCTAAAGGGAGGGGGTGGTGGTACAAAAGGTAATAGCTGCAAAGAATGATTTGATGGGGGTGGCTCAGGGACAGTTATGTGGGTGTGGGATAGGCTTCTCTGAATAAATGAGTTTTCAGGGATCTCCTAAAGGTGGACAGGGTAGGGGCTGATCGGACATAATGGGGCAGGGAATTCCAGAGGATGGGACAGGCTCTGGAGAAGTCCTGAAGGCGAGCATGGGAGGAGGTAACAAGGGAGCTAGAGAGCAGGAGGTTCTGGGAGGAGCGGAGGGGGCGATTTGGGCGATATCTGCAGATGAGGTTGGTGATGTAGATGGGGGCGATGTTGTGAATGGCCTTTATGTTATGGTTAGCATTTTGAATTTTACACGGTGGGGTAGGGGAAGCCAGTGAAGGGATTGGCAGAGAGGAGCAGCAATTAAATAGGATTGATCCCAGCACAGAACCCTGGGGAACCCTACTACCCACCCCTGACCATTCCGAGTACTCCCCATTTATCACCACCCTTTGAACTCGCACTTGTAGCCAGTTTTCAATCCATGTACTCACCCTATGGTCGATGCCAACAGACCTTAATTTGTACAGTAAACGTTTATGGGGAACTGTGTCAAATGCTTTTGCAAAATCCAGATACACCACGTCTACGGGCCTTCCTTTATCTAGATGGCAACTCACCTCCTCATAGAAGGTTAGTAGATTGGTTTGGCAAGAACGATTCTTCATGAATCAATGCTGATTACTGCTAATGATACCGTTCTCATTACTAAAATCTTGTATATAGTCCCTTATCATCCCCTCCAAGAGTTTACATACTATTGATGTTAGGCTAACTGGTCTGTAATTCCCAGGGATGTATTTTGGGCCCTTTTTAAATATTGTTGCTACATTGGCTTTTTTTCCAATCAGCTGGTACCATTCCAGTCAGTAGACTGTCAGTAAAAATTAGGAACAATGGTCTGGCAATCACTTGACTGAGTTCCCGAAGTACCCTCGGATGCAAGCCATCTGGTCCCAGTGATTTATTAATGTTAAGTTTCCCAAGTCTAATTTTAATTCTGTCCTCTGTTAACCATGGAGGTTCTTCCTGTGTTGTGTCATGAGGATAAACACTGCAGTTTTGGTTACTGAAGCCCCCCGATTCACTCGTGAAGACTGAGGAGAAGAATAAATTCAATACCTTCGCCATCTCCCCATCCTTTGTAACCAGATGTCCTTCCTCATTCTTCATGGGGCCAATATGGTCTGTCCTCCCTTTTTTACTGTTTACATACTTAAAGAATTTCTTGTGATTTTTCTTGCTCTCCTCCGCTACGTGTCTTTCATGTTCTATCTTAGCCGTCCTAATTGCACCCTTACATTTCTTGTTGCATTCTTTATAAAGTCTGAATGCTGAGGATGATCCCTCAACCTTGTATTTTTTGAAGGCCTTCTCCTTTGCTTTTATATGCATTTTTACATTGGAGTTAAGCCATCCAGGACTTTTGTTCGCTCTTTTAAATGTATTACCCAATGGGATACATTGGCTAATGCCCTTATTTAATATGCTCTTAAAGCAAACCCATCTCTCCTCAGTATTCTTTGTTCCTAATATTTTATCCCAATTTATGCCTTTTAGCAAGGTTTGTAGTTTAGGGAAGTTGGCTCTTTTGAAATTCAGTGTCTTTGTATTCCCTTTAGGTTTCCTATTTGCGTGATTTATACTGAAACTAATTGACCTGTGATCGCTGTTCCCTAAATTGCCCCGTATTTCCACATCCGTGATCAGGTCTGTATTATTGGTAATCAGTAGATCCAGTAATGTTTTATTTCTAGTTGGTGCGTCTACCATCTGACCCATAAAATTGTCCTGCAAGACATTGAGGAACTGGCGAGCCTTTAATGAATGTGCGGTTCCCTCCGCTCAGTCTATGTCTGGATAATTAAAATCCCCCATTATGATAACACTTCCCATCCTTGCTGCTAATCCAAATTGTGATAGGAGATCTGTCTCCACTTCCTCCCTCAGGTTAGGGGGCCTATAGCATACTCCCAGTATTATTTTTCCCTTAGCTTCATCCCTTTGGAGCTCTACCCATAAGGATTCCACCTCCTCCCTAGCTCCCTCAGTGATGTCATCTCTCACATTCACTTGTACATTATTCTTGATATATAGGCATACCCGTCCCCCTTTTTTACCCTTTCTATCCTTGCGGTAAAGGGTATACCCTTGAATGTTTGCCAGCCAATCATGAAAGCTGTTGAACCAGGTCTCTGAAATTCCCACAAAATCCAAATCCTCCTCGTACGACAGTATCTCTAGTTCACCCATCTTGTCCGCCATGCTCCTGGCATTGGTGAACATGCCACATAGTTTAGACCGGTCGCATATTGTCCTTGTATTAGGTGTTTCGAGATTGCAACTAGGACTTGCTACTATACTCACCTTGTGTTTTTGTGCTTTGGTCAACCTACCACTAATGCCCCCAATACTACCCTCTAAAATATCTTCCGCACTGACTATCTCTACCTCTGGACCCTCCCCCATCACCTAGTTTAAAAACCCCTCTAACTTTTTGGCCATCTTCATTCCCAGCAGATCTGCACCCTCCTCATTTAGGTGGAGTCCTTCCCTTCTATAGTACAGGTTACCGACTGAGAAGTCGGCCCAGTCTTCCAGGAACCCAAACTCCTCCTTACTACACCAGCTCTTCAGCCACTTGTTTACTTCCCTAATCTCCCTCTGCCTTTCTGGTGTGGCTCGATGTATCGGTAGTATTCCTGAGAATACTACCTTGGAGGTCCTTTTCCTCATTTTAGCTCCTAAGTCCCTAAAATCGTTCTTTAGGACACTCCATCTGCCTCTGACTTTGTCATTGGTGCCAACGTGCACCATGACAGCTGGGTCTTCCCCAGCCCCTCCCAGTAATCTGTCCACAAGATCCATGATGTGCCGAACCCAAGCGCCCGGTAGACAACATACTGTTCGGCGCTTCAGGTCTTGGTTACAGATTGCCCTCTCTGTCCTTCTAAGAATTGAGTCCCCTACCACCAGAATCTGTCTTTTCTTTCCCTTCGCTGCCCCCCCACTCTCACTGGAGGAGTTCTTCCCCGGCAGCTAGGAGAGTCCCTCAGCTCCAGCAGTGCTGGTCCCTGACTGGTTTCACCAATGTCACTCAATGGAGCATACTTATTGGGATGCTCCAGTCCTGGATCGGCCTCCCTGGCACTTCCCCCTCTACCCTTCCTGACTGTCACCCATCTACTCTTTGCTAGTGCCTGCACCTCTTTGTCTCCACCCGCCTCTGTGCTGGCCCCTGCCGGCACCTGCCGTGTATGTTCCTGGCTCACCTTTAGTATGGAGGGACTTCTCAGTGCTGACAGTTGCTTCCCCAGATTCAGAACCTGGGCTTCCAGGGAAACAATGTGCTTATATTTTGCATAGCAGTATTCGCCCTCGATCGGATGATCAAGGAACGCATACATGCAGCAAGATGTACAAAGAGTCGCCTCTCCACACCCGCCGGGCATCGTACCTATTAAATTTAGTGAGGATTGGGGATTTTACCCTGTCCAAATTACCTAACAGCTAGCTTCCTGGCACTAATACTGAAGAAAATACACAGGTACACAACAAGACAATACACAGGTACTCACAGACCTACGTGCACTCGCAGAATAGTCGCAGACCTACGTGCACTTGCAGGCCACTCACAGACCTATGTGCACTCGCAGACCTATGTGCACTTGCAGGCCACTCACAGACCTACGTGCACTCGCAGGCCACTCGCAGACCTACGTGCACTCGCAGGCCACTCGCAGACCTATGTGCACTCGCAGACCTACGTGCACTCGCAGGCCACTCGCAGACCTACGTGCACTCACAGGCCTACGTGCACTCGCAGGCCTACGTGCACTCACAGACCACTCGCAGACCTACGTGCACTCGCAGACCTATGTGCACTTGCAGGCCACTCACAGACCTACGTGCACTCGCAGACCTATGTGCACTCGCAGACCTACGTGCACTCGCAGGCCACTCGCAGACCTACGTGCACTCACAGGCCTACGTGCACTCGCAGGCCTACGTGCACTCACAGACCACTCACAGACCTACGTGCACTCGCAGACCTATGTGCACTCGCAGACCACACGCAGAATTACGTGCACTCGCAGGCCACTCGCAGACCTTCGTGCACTCGCAGGCCACTCGCAGACCTACGTGCACTCGCAGGCCACTCGCAGACCTTCGTGCACTCGCAGACCTATGTGCACTCGCAGACCTATGTGCACTCGCAGACCTATGTGCACTCGCAGACCTACGTGCACTCGCAGGCCACTCGCAGACCTACGTGCACTCGCAGACCTATGTGCACTCGCAGACCTATGTGCACTCGCAGACCTATGTGCACTCGCAGACCTGCGTGCACTCGCAGGCCACTCGCAGACCTACGTGCACTCGCAGACCTATGTGCACTCGCAGACCTACGTGCACTCGCAATACACAAGTATACAGTACACAATACACAAGTACTAACAATCCACACACACTACTCAGACAACACTCAGGTACTCATACTACACAGGTACTATGACCCCCGTTATAACCTCCCGTTTTAAACTCTGGTTTTAACTCACCACTTAGACCAGTTCCACGTGGACAGAGTTCCAACAGTCTCACAAATGAGCAGGCTCAATATGAGTCTTACACAAAGTTATATAGGCCTCAAGCACCTGTGAGCAATTAACCACTCCCCTTAATTGGTAGTCTGAAGCAAGCAGGAAAAAAAAAAAAAAAAACCTGTTTAAAAAGTGACAAAAAAAGGTGATTGAAAAGCTAAAAGGAAAAGCCCCACAAATGCAACCCAGCAATCAAAAAGCAAGACTTGTTCACTCTCCACTCAAGGTCCCCCCCTCTGGTTTTAACTCACCACTTAGACCAGTTCCACTTGGACAGAGTTCCAACAGCCTCACAAATGAGCATCCCCAATCTCTCCTTTATGTTATCTTATCAGTACATGTACACAGGATCCTCGATCTCTCCTCTATGTTATCATATCAGTACATGTACACAGGATCCCCGATCTCTCCTCTGTTATCTTATCAGTACATGTACACAGGATCCCCGATCTCTCCTCTGTTATCTTATCAGTACATGTACACAGGATCCCCGATCACTCCTCTATGTTATCTTATCAGTACATGTACACAGGAACCCCGATCTCTCCTCTGTTATCTTATCAGTACATATACACAGGATCCCCGATCTCTCCTCTGTGTTATCTTATCAGTACATGTACACAGGATCCCTGATCTCTCCTCTATGTTATCTTATCAGTACATGTACACAGGATCCCCGATCTCTCCTCTATGTTATCTTATCAGTACATGTACACAGGATCCCCGGTCTCTCCTCTATGTTATCTTATCAGTACATGTACACAAGATCCCCGATCTCTCCTCTATGTTATCTTATCAGTACATGTACACAGGAACCCCGATCTCTCCTCTGTTATCTTATCAGTACATGTACACAGGATCCCCCATCTCTCCTCTGTTATCTTATCAGTACATGTACACAGGATCCCCGATCTCTCCTCTATGTTATCTTATCAGTACATGTACACAGGAACCCCGATCTCTCCTCTGTTATCTTATCAGTACATATACACAGGATCCCCGATCTCTCCTCTGTGTTATCTTATCAGTACATGTACACAGGATCCCTGATCTCTCCTCTATGTTATCTTATCAGTACATGTACACAGGATACCCAATCTGTCCTCTATGTTATCTTATCAGTACATGTACACAGGATCCCCGATCTCTCCTCTATGTTATCTTATCAGTACATGTACACAGGATCCCCGATCTCTCCTCTATGTTATCTTATCAGTACATGTACACAGGATCCCCGGTCTCTCCTCTATGTTATCTTATCAGTACATGTACACAAGATCCCCGATCTCTCCTCTATGTTATCTTATCAGTACATGTACACAGGATCCCCGATCTCTCCTCTATGTTATCTTATCAGTACATGTACACAGGATCCCCGATCTCTCCTCTGTGTTATCTTATCAGTACATGTACACAGGATCCCCGATCTCTCCTCTGTTATCTTATCAGTACATGTACACAGGATCCCCGGTCTCTCCTCTATGTTATCTTATCAGTACATGTACACAGGATCCCCGGTCTCTCCTCTATGTTATCTTATCAGTACATGTACACAAGATCCCCGATCTCTCCTCTATGTTATCTTATCAGTACATGTACACAGGATCCCCGATCTCTCCTCTATGTTATCTTATCAGTACATGTACACAGGATCCCCGATCTCTCCTCTGTGTTATCTTATCAGTACATGTACACAGGATCCCCGATCTCTCCTCTGTTATCTTATCAGTACATGTACACAGGATCCCCGATCTCTCCTCTATGTTATCTTATCAGTACATGTACACAGGATCCCCGGTCTCTCCTCTATGTTATCTTATCAGTACATGTACACAAGATCCCCGATCTCTCCTCTATGTTATCTTATCAGTACATGTACACAGGATCCCCGATCTCTCCTCTATGTTATCTTATCAGTACATGTACACAGGATCCCCGATCTCTCCTCTATGTTATCTTATCAGTACATGTACACAGGATCCCCGATCTCTCCTCTATGTTATCTTATCAGTACATGTACACAGGATCCCCGATCTCTCCTCTATGTTATCTTATCAGTACATGTACACAGGATCCCCGATCTCTCCTCTATGTTATCTTATCAGTACATGTACACAGGATCCCCGATCTCTCCTCTATGTTATCTTATCAGTACATGTACACAGGATCCCCAATCTCTTCTCTGTGTTATCTTATCAGTACATGTACACAGGATCCCCGATCTCTTCTCTGTGTTATCTTATCAGTACATGTACACAGGATCCCTGATCTCTCCTCTGTTATCTTATCAGTACATGTACACAGGATCCCCGATCTCTTCTCTGTGTTATCTTATCAGTACATGTACACAGGATCCCCGATCTCTCCTCTGTTATCTTATCAGTACATGTACACAGGATCCCCGATCTCTTCTCTGTGTTATCTTATCAGTACATGTACACAGGATCCCTGATCTCTCCTCTGTTATCTTATCAGTACATGTACACAGGATCCCTGATCTCTCCTCTGTTATCTTATCAGTACATGTACACAGGATCCCCGATCTCTTCTCTGTGTTATCTTATCAGTACATGTACACAGGATCCCCGATCTCTCCTCTGTTATCTTATCAGTACATGTACACAGGATCCCTGATCTCTCCTCTGTTATCTTATCAGTACATGTACACAGGATCCCCGATCTCTTCTCTGTGTTATCTTATCAGTACATGTACACAGGATCCCCGATCTCTCCTCTGTTATCTTATCAGTACATGTACACAGGATCCCCGATCTCTTCTCTGTGTTATCTTATCAGTACATGTACACAGGATCCCTGATCTCTCCTCTGTTATCTTATCAGTACATGTACACAGGATCCCTGATCTCTCCTCTGTTATCTTATCAGTACATGTACACAGGATCCCCGATCTCTTCTCTGTGTTATCTTATCAGTACATGTACACAGGATCCCCGATCTCTCCTCTGTTATCTTATCAGTACATGTACACAGGATCCCCGATCTCTCCTCTGTTATCTTATCATTACATGTACACAGGATCCCCGATCTCTCCTCTATATTATCTTATCAGTACATGTACACAGGATCCCCGATCTCTCCTCTGTTATCTTATCAGTACATGTACACAGGATCCCCGATCTCTCCTCTGTTATCTTATCAGTACATGTACACAGGATCCCCGATCTCTCCTCTGTTATCTTATCAGTACATGTACACAGGATCCCTGATCTCTCCTCTGTTATCTTATCAGTACATGTACACAGGATCCCTGATCTCTCCTCTGTTATCTTATCAGTACATGTACACAGGATCCCCGATCTCTCCTCTGTGTTATCTTATCAGTACATGTACACAGGATCCCCGATCTCTCCTCTGTGTTATCTTATCAGTACATGTACACAGGATCCCCGATCTCTCCTCTGTTATCTTATCAGTA
Source organism: Aquarana catesbeiana (assembly GCF_042186555.1). Taxonomy (NCBI): domain Eukaryota; kingdom Metazoa; phylum Chordata; class Amphibia; order Anura; family Ranidae; genus Aquarana; species Aquarana catesbeiana. Next base: position 732,735,300 of record NC_133326.1, on the reverse strand, counting down.
CATGTACACAGGATCCCCGATCTCTCCTCTGTGTTATCTTATCAGTACATGTACACAGGATCCCCGATCTCTCCTCTGTTATCTTATCAGTACATGTACACAGGATCCCCAATCTCTCCTCTCTGATATCTTATCAGTACATGTACACAGGATCCCCGATCTCTCCTCTGTTATCTTATCAGTACTTGTACACAGGATCCCCGATCTCTCCTCTATGTTATCAGTACATGTACACAGGATCCCCGATCTCTCCTCTATGTTATATTTTTAGTACATGTACACAGGATTCCTGATCTGTCCTCTATGTTATCTTATCATGACTGGTGTAAGGCTGATACGTTAGATGCTTTAACCTACCGACCCCCACTAACCAACCACCATAATTATTCTTATCTTACCAATGAAATACGACACACTGTCTGGATTAAATGGCCACCAAAGGCCCCTTTATTAAATCCAAACAGGACATTGTATAAAGTAACTTTTTCTTTATATATATATATATATATATATATATATATATATATATATATAGTTACATAGTTACATAGTAGGTGAGGCTGAAAAAAGACACAAGTCCATCAAGTCCAACCCATGTGCGTGACCATTATATATCCCTGTATGTTGCGGTCATTCAGGTGCTTATCTAATAGTTTCTTGAAGCTATCAATGCTCCCCGCTGAGACCACCGCCTGTGGAAGGGAATTTCACATGCTTGCCGCTCTTACAGTAAAGAACCCTCTACGTAGTTTAAGGTTAAACCTCTTTTCTTCTAATTTTAATGAGTGGCCACGAGTCTTGTTAAACTCTCTTCTGCGAAAAAGTTTTATCCCTATTGTGGGGTCACCAGTACGGTATTTGTAAATTGAAATCATATCCCCTCTCAAGCGTCTCTTCTCCAGAGAGAATAAGTTCAGTGCTCACAACCTTTCCTCATAACTAAGATCCTCCAGACCCTTTATTAGCTTTGTTGCCCTTCTTTGTACTCGCTCCATTTCCAGCACATCCTTCCTGAGGACTGGTGCCCAGAACTGGACAGCATACTCCAGGTGCGGCCGGACCAGAGTCTTGTAGAGCGGGAGAATTATCGTTTTATCTCTGGAGTTGATCCCCTTTTTAATGCCAATATTCTATTTGCTTTGTTAGCAGCAGCTTGGCATTGCATGTCATTGCTGAGCCTATCATCTACTAGGACCCCCAGGTCCTTTTCCATCCTAGATCCCCCCAGAGGTTCTCCCCCCAGTGTATAGATTGTATTCATATTTTTGCCACCCAAATGCATTATTTTACATTTTTCTACATTGAACCTCATTTTCCATGTAGTCGCCCACCCCAT